>NC_092231.1:22130893-22430893 GCF_036320965.1 Panulirus ornatus | reverse complement strand
ATGAATTCCTCAGTAAACTCAGGCTTGAATAGGATATCTCAGTGGGGTAGATGAAATTGGGTTACACATGATGCCTCTGACACCCAGTTTCTAACCATCGCTGTATCAAAAACTCCTCACAGCTTTCCTCTTTCCTTTGATGGTTTTATATTTCCACCTCTTGACTCAGTGAACATACTTGGCATTACTGTAACATGCATTCTATCCTCAAGACCCCACATTACAGAAATAGCTAAGTCCTCCTTTAAGAAACTGGGAGTACTCTTTAGATGTCAAAATTTTTCTCACGAATAGTTGCTCCATTTATTTAAAGGACTGATCCATTCTTGTATGGAATACTGCTCTTACATCTTAGGTGGTTCTAGCTCTGAATCCTTATTTGACAAGTTGAGTTGAAAGTGGTCCAACTTATAAACTTTCCCAAGCTTTTCAAAACTTGACCTGCTTGCCCTGTAACACAATGTTGGTTCACTTTCCCTCTTCTTTAAGTATTTTACTGTGGTTTTTGCTCCCAAGAAGTGGCTTCTTGTGTGTCCCCACCATTAGCTAAACCATACAGTACTCAGCAAGCTGCTGCATCACATGAGTACTGTGTGGCCATTGGCCCAATATTATTAGTGTTTCTTTCCCATATCAAAAGAAAAGGGAATGATAAAGAAAACCTGTCTTTTCCACACTCACACAATAATTAGCCACCTGTTGTGACAGGGTGACACAAGCATCGATCATGAAGCCTAGGAAAAGTTTTCTAGTGGCTTGGCAATATGGCTCTCTCCCTACCCACTTACCACATTGCTAATTCTCCCTTCCATCCCTCAACCACCCTACCACCACTGCCTCTCCCTCCCACCCACCCATGCCATCACTGCTCCCTTCCTTTCCCATCCTCACCACCACCACCACTCCCTTCCATCTCATGCCTATGCCACCATCACTGCCACCTTCCCTTATGTATGTAACAACTGTTCCCTTTTTCTCCCCACCAACACCGCCACCACTTCCCCCTTTCGTCACTCACACCACCAGCACCACCACTCATCTCCCCACCCAACCCAACATGGCTCCCATCTCCACCTTCATCTTCATCACTCTTTTCCTCCTCCACACTTACCACTCTTACTCCCATCCTCCCTCTCTTACACCATCACATCTCTTTTTCTCTCCCACCCACAACACCACTATCATTACTCACAAGACCTACATGACCACCACCACTCCACTGATTTCATCTGCCCCCACCCACACCAACACTGTTCCTGCCACACCCACACCACACAGCCCCTTTTCTCCTCCATCAGTATCAACACAGCTCCCAATTTCCCTTACCCACATCATCATAGGTCCCTTCCACTCTCCACCCACACCACTGTTGCTGCCTTCCTCTGCCACCCTCACCACCGTCGCTCCCTCCCTCACCCACACCATAGCTCCCTACTACCCTCCCTAACCTCTACCACTACTGCTCCCTCCCTCATTTTTACCACCATTGCTCCCTCCTTTGCCCACACCACCAAAACTGGAGTTCTTATTTAAGGTGCTCATTTCGTAATTTTTTCTATGTTTTGTTTCAAAATTATTGTATACATTAAACTTGATACAATACAGAATTTTAGTCAAAAGTGGGACTTTAATGTTAGAGAGTAATGGAACTCCCCTTTTATGATGTGTATATATTTACTTATATTCATGTTTTATGTTAGGAATTAAGTAAGGTTGGAGACCAGTACTCAAGCTTAGGTGAGTGATGCCCCTACTGAGCTTGGATGAGTTACTGTTTCTTCGGCTTAGTCACTCCTTCTCCTCTCTGGCTTCTGCCACAACTAATTGCTGTGCACTTTTTGTTTGATTTATAGGTATTAATGTCACATGTACAGTAATACAGAATGTAATAATATCAAAATAGTATAGAGACCATACTTTTTTTTTATCTCTAGTAATCTGGGTTAGTGGTGAAGTCATTATTAAAAACATTATTATCCAGGTAATATGATAAGTTGTGCTTTGTTAGAATAGTGATGATATTATTTAGGGCATGCTGTAGTAGTAGATTAAGTCTATATTTCCTCTTTATTGTTAGCTGTGTATGTTATATATTTTTGCTTTACATGAATGTTAACCATGTTTGAAATTTACCATTGCATAACCTATTTTGTGAACTCAGGAAATTATAATTATAACATTCCAAGAAATAAAAGTCTTCATAGATTTTCTACACCTTCATATTTTATAAATTTGAATTGACTGAAATTTATTTTTTTTCTTCATTATTCCCTTGCCACGTTGTCTTTTTCTTTTGTTGTAACAATGGTACTAGAGGGAAAATACCTTGAGCTCAGGTATTTTGATTCCTTGTTTTTTGATATTTATAGTGTAGCAGATTTATTTTTATTTATTTATTTTGCTTTGTCGCTGTCTCCCGCGTTAGCGAGGTAGCGCAAGGAAACAGACGAAAGAATGGCCCAACCCACCCACATACACATGTATATACGTACACGTCCACACACGCAAATATACATACCTATACATCTCAATGTACACATATATATACACTTTTTCTTTTTCTTTCATACTATTCGCCATTTCCCGCATTAGCGAGGTAGCGTTAAGAACAGAGGACTGGGCCTTTGAGGGAATACCCTCACCTGGCCCAATTCTCTGTTCCTTCTTTTGGAAAATTAAAAAAAAATAAAAAACGAGAGGGGAGGATTTCCAGCCCCCCGCTCCCTCCCCTTTTAGTCGCCTTCTACGACACGCAGGGAATACGTGGGAAGTACTCTTAATCCCCTATCCCCAGGGATAATATATATACACACACAGACATATACATATATACACATGTACACAAGTCATAAAGTCTGCCTTTATTTATTCCCATCGCCACCCCGCCACACATGGAATAACAGCCCCCTCCCCCCTCATGTGTGCGAGGTAACGCTAGGAAAAGACAACAAAGGCCCCATTTGTTCACACTCAGTCTCTAGCTGTCATGTAATAATGCACCGAAACCACAGCTCCCTTTCCACATCCAGGCCCCACAGAACTTTCCATGGTTTACCCCAGATGCTTCACATGCCCTGGTCCAATCCATTGACAGCACGTCGACCCCAGTATACCACATCGTTCCAATTCACTCTATTCCTGGCACGCCTTTCACCCTCCTGCATGTTCAGGCCCCGATCACTCAAAATCTTTTTCACTCCATCTTTCCACCTCCAATTTGGTCTCCGACTTCTCCTCGTTCCCTCCACCTCTGACACATATATCCTCTTGGTCAATCTTTCCTCACTCATTCTCTCCATGTGACCAAACCATTTCAAAACACCCTCTTCTGCTCTCTCAACCACACTCTTTTTATTTCCACACATCTCTCTTACCCTTACATTACTAACTCGATCAAACCACCTCACACCACATATTGTCCTCAAACATCTCATTTCCAGCACATCCACCCTCCTGCACACAACTCTGTCTATAGCCCATGCCTCGCAACCATACATCATTGTTGGAACCACTATTCCTTCAAACACACCCATTTTTGCTTTCCAATATAATGTTCTCGACTTCCACACATTCTTCAAGGCTCCCAGAATTTTTGCCCCCCTCCCCCACCCTATGATTCACTTCCACTTCCATGGTTCCATTCGCTGCCAGATCCACTCCCAGATATCTAAAACACTTTACTTCCTCCAGTTTTTTCCATTCAAACTTACCTTCCAAATGACTTGACCCTCAACCCTACTGTACCTAATAACCTTGCTCTTATTCACATTTACTCTTAACTTTCTTCTTTCACACACTTTACCAAACTCAGTCACCAGCTTCTGCAGTTTCTAACATGATTCAGCCACCAGCGCTGTATCATCAGCGAACAACAACTGACTCACTTCCCAAGCTCTCTCATCCACAACAGACTGCATACTTGCCCCTCTTTCCAAAACTCTTGCATTCACCTCCCTAAGAACCCCATCCATAAACAAATTAAACAACCATGGAGACATCACACACCCCTGCCACAAACCTACATTCACTGAGAACCAATCACTTTCCTCTCTTCCTACACGTACACATGCCTTACATCCTCGATAAAAACTTTTCACTGCTTCTAACAACTTGCCTCCCACACCATATATTCTTAATACCTTCCACAGAGCATCTCTATCAACTCTATCATATGCCTTCTCCAGATTCATAAATGCTACATACAAATCCATTTGCTTTTCTAAGTATTTCTCACATACATTCTTCAAAGCAAACACCTGATCCACACATCCTCTACCACTTCTGAAACCACACTGCTCTTCCCCAATCTGATGCTCTGTACATGCCTTCACCCTCTCAATCAATACCCTCCCATATAATTTGCCAGGAATGCTCACCAAACTTATACGTCTGTAATTTGAGCACTCACTCTTATCCCCTTTGCCTTTGTATAATGGCACTATGCAAGCATTCCGCCAATCCTCGGGCACCTCACCATGAATCATACATACATTAAATAACCTTACCAACCAGTCAACAATACAGTCACCCCCTTTTTTAATAAATTCCACTGCAATACCATCCAAACCTGCTGCCTTGCCGGCTTTCATCGTCCGCAAAGCTTTTACTACTTCTTCTCTGTTTACCAAATCATTTTCCCTAACCCTCTCACTTTGCACACCACCTCGACCAAAACATCCTATATCTGCCACTCTATCATCAAACACATTCAACAAACCTTCAAAATACTCGCTCCATCTTCTCACATCACCACTACTTGTTATCACCTCCCCATTAGCCCCCTTCACTGAAGTTCCCATGTGCTCCCTTGTCTTACGCACTCTATTTACCTCCTTCCAAAACATCTTTTTATTCTCCCTAAAATTTAATGATACTCTCTCACCCCAACTCTCATTTGCCCTTTTCTTCACCTTTTGCACCTTTCTCTTGACCTTCTGCCTCTTTCTTTTATACATCTCTCACTCATTTGCATTTTTTCCATGCAAAAATCATCCAAATGCCTCTCTTTTCTCTTTCACTAATGATCTTACTTCTTCATCCCACCACTCACTACCCTTTCTAATCAACCCACCTCCCACTCTTCTCATGCCACAAGCATCTTTTGCGCAAGCCATTATTGCTTCCCTAAATACATCCCATTCCTCCCCCACTCCCCTTACCTCCTTTGTTCTCACCTTTTTCCATTCTGAACTCAGTCTCTCCTGGTACTTCCTCACACAAGTCTCCTTCCCAAGCTCACTAACTCTCACCACTCTCTTCACCCCAACATTCTCTCTTCTTTTCTGAAAACCTTTACAAATCTTCACCTTCGCCTCCACAAGATAATGATCAGACATCCCTCCAGTTGCACCTCTCAGCACATTAACATCCAAAAGTCTCTTTTTCGCGCGCTTATCAATTAACACGTAATCTAATAATGCTCTCTGGCCATCTCTCCTACTTACATACGTATACTTATGTATATCTCGCTTTTTAAACCAGGTATTCCCAATCACCAGTCCTTTTTCAGCACATAAATCTACAAGCTCTTCACCATTTCCATTTACAACACTGAACACCCCATATATACCAATTATTCCTTCAACTGCCACATTACTCACCTTTGCATTCAAATCACCCATCACTATAACCAGGTCTTGTGCATCAAAACCACTAACACACTCATGCATCTGCTCCCAAAACACTTGCCTCTCATGATCTTTCTTCTCATGCCCAGGTGCATATGCACCAATAATCACCCATCTCTCTCCATTAACTTTCAGTTTTACCCATATCAATCTAGAATTTACTTTCTTACATTCTATCACATACTCCCACAACTCCTGTTTCAGGAGTACTGCTACTCCTTCCCTTGCTCTTGTCCTCTCACTAACCCCTGACTTTACTCCCAAGACATTCCCAAACCACTCTTCCCCTTTACCCTTGAGCTTCATTTCACTCAGAGCCAAAACATCCAGGTTCCTTTCCTCAAACATACTACCTATCTCTCCTTTTTTCTCATCTTGGTTACATCCACACACATTTAGACACCCAAATCTGAGCCTTCGAGGAGGATGAGCACTCCCTGCGTGACTCCTTCTTCTGTTTCCCCTTTTAGAAAGTTAAAATACAAGGAGGGGAGGGTTTCTAGCCCCCTGCTCCCGTACCCTTTAGTCGCCTTCTACAACATATGAGGAATGCGTGGGAGGCAGATATTAGACAAAATTCTTTTGGCAGTCTAAGCCAGAAAACAAGGATACTTAATTGGAATATCATGACGGGAAGAAAATAATAAGTATTCTTAAATGGAGTTGATAATTAAGGGGCTAAGAATTAGATGTAGCACTGGGACCCCAAAATGTCCCAGACCAGGCTAAGGCAGCATGCTCCATCTGTCGTAAAGCTTAGAGCGCATAAGTGAAACCTACCCTTAATTTTCTAAAACTAGTGACAAAAACTAAAACTTTCTTGAGTGGAACTTTTGCAAAGCTAGGGAAAAGTATTCATTTCATTGATGAAACCAATAGATTTATTTTATCATGAATAACCACAAACAATTTTTAGACTGTAGGTTGGGAAGTAGATTTTCCTACGAAATGAATATGAAATATTATAGTGGCAAGTAATGAATTCAAGAGTAACTCAAAGTCAGCTTACGAAATGAATGTGAAATATTATAGTGGCAAGTAATGACAACATTCATGGGAAATACTGTAAACAGTGCCACAAAGAGTTGGCATTAGGAACTTGTTGGGATCCTATACAAAGTTTTGAGAACAAGCCTAAGCATGCCAGATAAAATTGTATGGGTACTGGTTATTACAGTATGCTTTTCTATCAAGACACTGTAAAGAACATATACTGTAGCTTTACTGTTGGTTAAATACAGGGTAAGTACACTTTTCCTTTGCTGTGGAAAAAAAATATTGAAAGAAGATTTTGCATGCTATAATGTGTTTAAATCTAAGGAATTACATGCAGAATAGATAGAAAAAATGCTAATTTTCATTTCCTTTTAGAGTGAAGAGTTTCCATTGACCGTAGAGATGCTCCTCAATGTTTTGGAAGTCATTGCCCCTTTTAAACACTTTGCAAAGCTGCGGGAGTTTGTCCAAATGAAGCTTCCACCAGGGTTCCCCGTTAAAATTGGTGAGTGATTTACTCCACAATAATTCATCTCAGTATTATATCTGTATGTTTATATGTACTGTATTCTTGTGTAAAGCTGTAACTGTGTATATGTGTGTGCTGTAGTGTGTGAAAAAATGCAGCTGTGCATAAGTAGGTTATCCTTGGGGATAGGGGAGAAAGAATACTTCCCTTGTATTCCCTGCATGTCATAGAAGGCAACTAAAGGTGGAGGAAGCGGGGGGCTGGAAATCCTCCCCTTCCGTTCTTAATTTTCCGAAAGAAGGAACAGAGAAGGGGACCAAGTGAGGATATTCTCTCTAAAGCTCAGTCCTCTGTTCTTAATGCTACCTCACTAACGCGGGAAATGGCAAATATGTAAGAAAATTAACATAGGTATGTGCTGTATTCCTATGTAAAACTGCAGGTATACATGTACACTAAGGTAGCAGATACAGTGAAATGTCTTTAGTTCAGAATAGTTGGAACCAAGCAGATGCTAGACTAATAATTTTTTTGCAGTATAGATAGTGAATATTTCAAAGGTTTATGAAGGTTGAACAAACAGTAAATCTGGAAATGGAAGCTAACTTTCTTAGTAAAACAATTATTTATTTCACTGCTACCATACTAAGGCATTTTGAAGAGAAAATAAAAAAAATTGTGTAACTGATTGTACCATTTATATTCTAATTAAGCATGTGATTAAAAAAAGCTTAGAGAAAGATTGTAAAAGATTGCAGAATAAGTAGATGGACACAAGGTTGTGAGGTATAAGAATAAAAGGAGAAATGCATGATATATGGATGAGATTAGAAATGTTGTGGGAGATAAGGAAAAGGCATATGGTACATGGCTTGAAATTAATGTACCAGTGGAAGTTCAGGAAAGGAGGGAAGTATATAAGTGTGTAAGTAGAATGCTAAGAAGCTGATAGAGGAAAGCAAAGATAGAGTAGATGAAGATTTTGGGAGAAAGTTTAGGGAAAATAGAATCTTTACTGGAAGGAGGTGAAAAAGGAAGGAGGTTGATGCAAGAGTGGAAATGAAAATGTGAGAAGTGAGGAAGGGGAGTTGCTGAATCAAATGGAGAAAGTGAAAGGGAGATGGAAGGAGTATTTTGAAGAACTGTCGAGCGTGGGAGAAGGTGAGGCAGCAGTTGTTACATGCATGGGTGTAAGGATGGAAGGAAAAAGGATACAACTGCAAGGGCCTATAGCAAGAAGTGATGTGAAAAGGACAATAATTAGGTTAAAGGTAGAAAAGGCACTTTTTGTGGATCGATTATGGCAGAAATGTTAAAGTAATGAGGAAAAAGTATAATAGATTGGATGCATATGATATGTGATTTAGGATGAAGTAGAATGTTGTGCCTGAGTGTTAGATGAAAGCTATTATTGTTTCTGTATGAAGGAAAAGTTGCTGAGGATTCATGTGGCAGTTATTGAGGAATAAGTTTGTTAAGTATTCTAGGAATATTGTATGCAAGAGAGTTGATAGACAGTGATAGAAGTGACTGAATGCAGAGTAAGTGAGGAGCAAGGGGGTTTTAGGAAAGGTAGGGGATGTGTGGATCAGATTTTTATGGTGAGAAGAACTGTGGAAAGCATCTAGCAAAAAGTATGAAGCTGTATGTCCCTTTTATGATCTGGGAAAAGTGTATGACAGTAGAGGGAGATGCTTTATGGGATGTGTTAAGGATAAATGTGGTAGGGGGACAACTTTTGGATGGTGTAAAAGCCTTCAATAGAGCAGTAAGTGTATTTGATAGCTATCAAGTGGATGGAGAGTTGAGCGAAAGTTTTGGTATACATGTGGATGTGAGGCAAGACTGTGTGATGTCACAAAGGCTTTTGAACAAGTATGTGGATGGAGTGTTAAGAGAGTTGGAAGCAAAATCAGGGAAAGAGGATGCAGAGATGGAATGTGGTGGTGAAGTACGGTGGCTAGTGACAAGCCTGTTTGAGAATGATGCTCTGTTGTTTGCTGAGAGTAAAGAGAAGTTGCAGAACTATGTTTTATGATATGTGTAAGAGAAGGCAGTTGAAGGTAAATGGAAGTAAAGGTAAAGTAACAATATGTAAAAGGAAATCGAGTGAAAGTATAGCGTTTGCAAAGCTCTGCAGAGTGAGAAAAGTGTCCTAAACTGTGTTATTGATATTAGGGGAGAAAGACTTGAAGAGGTGACAGAATTCAAGTATTTAGGAGTTGTCTTGGATAAATTTGGTGATACTGAAGGAGGGATAAGGGAGAGAGCAGTACAGGGTTGAAGAGTCATCAAGTCCCTTAAAAGAATAATAAAGGGTAGAGGTATGAATATGGAAATAAAGAAATGATTAAGAGACAGCATGGCCTGTCTTCCTTGACCTATGCTGGCAAAAAATGGATGTAGAATGAGTCATAGAGGTCAAGAATCCAGACTGTTTGAGAGGAGCATGTGGTATGACCAGATGGAATGAACAAAGAAATGAGGGAGTGTACGAGATGTGGTGTGGTAGGGAATGTATTGTGGAGTGGTAGGGCGGGTGAAACATAATACTTTAAGATGGTTTGGGCATGTGAAAAAATGCAAGATGGAGTTCACAAGGAGATACGATTGAATGGGTTAGTGTGAGAGGAAGACTAACTGTGACATGTGGAAATACAGTGGAAGAGCGCTGCAGGGAGAGAAATGGTGGAAGAACGTGTGGAATGGTGTATGCGAGGGAGGCATATAAGTACAGGGATAAGTGGAGACTTTTGCCATGGGCCCCCCTACCTTAATAGGAGTTCACACAGGGAATAGGCATCAGAGATGTAGATAGATAGATAGTGAGGAATACAGTATTCTATTTTCAAAGATTGGTACAATTTCATTTATAGCAATATATTTTGTTAATTTACCTATATGTATGTTATTTATATTATCTATTATACTTAATTGCTGTTTCCCGCATCATTGAGGTTGTGCCAGGAGACAGATGAAGAATGACTCTTCCACTCATATGCACATATATATACATAAGCGCCCATACACATACATAAACATACATATACATATCAAACATATACACATTTACATACATATATGTACACATACACGGACACATACATATATACACATGTATGTATTCGTACTTGCTTGCCTTCACCCATTTCTGGCACTACAATGCCCCACAGAGAACAGCATTGCTACCCCCTGCTTCAGTGAGGTAGCACCAGGAAAACATACAAAATAGGCCACATTCGTTCACACTCAGTCTCTAGCTGTCATGTGTAATGCACTGAAACAACAGCTCCTTATCCACATCCAGGCCCCACAGACCTTTCCATGGTTTATCCCAGATGTTTCACATGCCTTGGTTCAGTCCATTGACAGCTCGTCGACCAGAGTATACCACATCATTCTGACTCACTCTGTTCCTTGCTTACCGTTCACCCTTCTGTATGTTCAGGCCCCAGTCGCTCAAAATCTTTTTCACTCCATCCTTCCACCTCCAATTTGGTCTTCCTCTTCACCTTGTTCCATTCACCTCTGATACGTATATCCTCTTTGTCACTCTTTCCTTACTCACTCTCTCCATATGTCCAAATCATTTCAAAATGCCCTTTTCTGCTCTCTCAACCACACTCTTTTTATTTCCACACATCTCTCTTACCCCTTTCATTACTTAATCAAACCACCTCACACCACATGTTGTCCTCAAGCATTTCATTTTCAACATATCCACCCTCCTCCATACAGCCCTAACTATAGCCCATGCCTTGCAACCATATAACATTGTTGGAACTACTATCCTTCACACATACCCATTTTTACTCCCCAAGATAATCTGCTCTCCTTCCACACATTCTTCATTGCTCCCAGAACCTTTGCCCCATTCCCCACCCTGTGAGTTACTTCCACTTCCATGGTTCCATTTGCTGCTATGTCCACTTCCAGATATCTAAAACACTTCACTTCCTCCAATTTTTCTCCATTCAAACTTGTCTCAATTAACTAGCCCCTGAACCCTAAACCTAATAAAACTTGCTCTTATTTACATTTACTCTCAACTTTCTCCTCTCGCACACCTTTCCAAACCCAGCCACCAACTTCTGCAGTTTCACACTCGAATCAGCCACTAGAGCTGCATCATTGGCGAACAACTGACTCTCTTTCCAGGCCCTCTCGTCCCCAACACATTGCGTACTCACCCCCTCTCCGAAACTTGCTTTTACCTCCCTAACAACCCCATCCATAAACATGTTAAACAACCATGGGGACATTACACATCTCTGCTACAGACTGACATTCCTACTTGTACATATGCCTTACATCTTTGGTAAAAACTTTTAACTGCTTCCAGCAGCTTACCTCCAACACCATATACACTTAAGACCTTCCACAGAGCATCTCTATCAACCCTATCATATTTCTCACACGTATTGTTCAAAGCAAACACCTGATCCACACATCCTCTACCACTAATGAAACCACACTGCTCATCCCCATTCTGATGCTCTGTATATGCATTCATCTCTTGATATGTGCACATGAGTGGATGGGCCAATCTTCGTCTGTTTCCTGGCGGTACCTCACTGATGCGGGATATGGCGATCAAGTATAATAGTAATAATGATGATAATCACTGTCCCTGGGGATAGGGGAGAAAGAATACTTCCCACGCATTCCTCACGTGTCGTAGAAGGCGACTAAAGGGGACGGGAGTGGGGGGGCTGGAAACCCTTCCCGCCTTTTATTTTAACTTTTTAAAAGGGGAAACAGAAGGAGTCACACAGGGAGTGCTCATCCTCCTCGAAGGCTCAGATTGGGGTGTCTAAATGTGTGTGGATGTAACCAAGATGAGAAAAAAGGAGAGATAGGTAGTATGTTTGAGGAAAGGAACCTGGATGTTTTGGCTCTGAGTGAAACGAAGCTCAAGGGAAAAGGGGAAGAGTGGTTTGGGAATGTCTTGGGAGTAAAGTCAGGGGTTAGTGAGAGGACAAGAGCAGGGGAAGGGAGTAGCACTACTCCTGAAACAGGAATGGTGGGAGTATGTGATAGAGTGTAAGAAAGTAAACTCTAGATTGATATGGGTAAAACTTAAAGTTGATGGAGAGAGATGGGTGATTATTGGTGCATATGCACCTGGGCATGAGAAGAAAGATCATGAGAGGCAAGTGTTTTGGGAGCAGCTGAGCGAGTGTGTTAGTAGTTTTGATGCACGAGACCGGGTTATAGTGATGGGTGATTTCAATGCAAAGGTGAGTAATGTGGCGGTAGAGGGAATAATTGGTGTACATGGGGTGGGCAGTGTTATGTATGGAAATGGTGAAGAGCTTGCAGATTTATGTGCTGAAAAAGGAATGGTGATTGGGAATACCTGGTTTAAAAAGAGATATACATAAGTATACGTATGTAAGTAGGAGAGATGGCCAGAGAGCGTTATTAGATTATGTGTTAATTGATAGGCGCGCGAAAGAGTGACTTTTGGATGTTAATGTGCTGAGAGATGCAACTGGAGGGATGTCTGATCATTATCTTGTGGAGGCGAAGGTGAAGATATGTAGAGGTTTTCAGAAAAGAAAAGAGAATGTTGAGGTGAAAGGAGTGGTGAGAGTATGTGAGCTTGGGAAGGAGACTTGTGTGAGGAAGTACCAAGAGAGACTGAGTACAGAATGGAAAAGGTGAGAACAAAGGAGGTAAAGGGAGTGGGGGAGGAATGGTATATATTTAGGGAAGCAGTGATGGCTTGCGCAAAAGATGCTTGTGGCATGAGAAGCGTGGGAGGTGGGCAGATTAGAAATTGTAGTGAGTGGTGGGATGAAGAAGTAAGATTATTAGTGAAAGAGAAGAGAGAGGCATTTGGACGATTTTTGGAGGGAAATAATGCAAATGAGTGGGAGATGTGTAAAAGAAAGAGGCAGGAGGTCAAGAGAAAGGTGCAAGAGGTGAAAAAGAGGGCAAATGAGAGTTGGGGTGAGAGAGTATCATTAAATTTTAGGGAGAATAAAAAGATGTTTTGGAAGGAGGTAAATAAAGTGTGTAAGACAAGGGAGCAAATGGGAACTTCAGTGAAGAGGGCTAATGGGGAGGTTATAACAAGTAGTGGTGATATGAGAAGGAGATAGAGTGAGTATTTTGAAGGTTTGTTGAATGTGTTTGATGATAGAGTGGCAGATATAGGGTGTTTTGGTCGAGGTGATGTGCAGAGTGAGAGGGTTAGGGAAAATGATTTGGTAAACAGAGAAGAGGTAGTAAAAGCGTTGCAGAAGATGAAAGCCAGCAAGACAGTGGGTTTGGATGGTATTGCAGTAGAATTTATTAAAAAAGGGGGTGACTGTATTGTTGACTGGTTGGTAAGGTTATTTGATATATGTATGTCTCATGATGAGGTGCCTGGGGATTGGCGGAATGCTTGCATAGTGCCATTGTACAAAGGCAAAGGGGATAAGAGTGAGTGCTCAAATTACAGAGGTATGAGTTTGTTGAGTATTCCTGGTAAATTATATGGGAGGGTATTGATTGAGAGGGTGAAGGGATGTACAGAGCATCAGATTGGGGAAGAGCAGTGTGGTTTCAGAAGTGGTAGAGGATGTGTGGATCAGGTGTTTGCTTTGAAGAATGTATGTGAGAAATACTTAGAAAAGCAGATGGATTTGTATGTAGCATTTATGGATCTGGAGAAGGCATATGATAGAGTTGATAGAGATGCTCTGTGGAAGGTATTATGAATATGTGGTGTGGGAGGCAAGTTGTTAGAAGCAGTGAAAAGTTTTTATCAAGGATGTAAGGCATGTGTACGTGTAGGAAGAGAGGAAAGTGATTGGTTCTCAGTGAATGTAGGTTTGCGGCAGGGGTGTGTGATGTCTCCATGGTTGTTTAATTTGTTTATGGATGGGGTTGTTAGGGAGGTGAATGCAAGAGTTTTGGAAAGGGGCAAGTATGCAGTCTGTTGTAGATGAAAGAGCTTGGGAAGTGAGTCAGTTGTTGTTCACTGATGATACAGTGCTGGTGGCTGATTCATGTGAGAAACTGCAGAAGCTGGTGACTGAGTTTGGTAAAGTGTGTGAAAGAAGAAAGTTGAGAGTAAATGTGAATAAGAGCAAGGTTATTAGGTACAGTAGGGTTGAGGGACAAGTCAACTGGGAGGTAAGTTTGAATGGAGAAAAACTGGAGGAAGTGAAGTGTTTTAGATATCTGGGAGTAGATTTGGCAGCGGATGGAACCATGGAAGCGGAAGTGAATCATAGGGTGGGGGAGGGGGCAAAAGTTCTGGGAGCGTTGAAGAATATGTGGAAGTTGAGAGCATTATCTCGGAAAGCCAAAATGGATATGTTGGAAGGAATAGTTGTTCCAACAATGTTATATGGTTGCGAGGCGTGGGCTATGGACAGAGTTGTGTGGAGGAGGGTGGATGTGCTGGAAATGAGATGTTTGAGGACAGTATGTGGTGTGAGATGGTTTGATCGAGTAAGTAATAATAGGGTAAGAGAGATGTGTGGTAATAAAAAGAATGTGGTTGAAAGAGCAGAAGAGGGTGTTTTGAAATGGTTTGGTCACATGGAGAGAATGAGTGAGGAAAGATTGACCAAGAGGATATATGTGTCAGAGGTGGAGGGAACGAGGAGAAGTGGGAGACCAAATTGGAGGTGGAAAGATGGAGTGAAAAAGATTTTGATTGATCGGGGCCTTAACATGCAGGAGGGTGAAAGGCTTGCAAGGAATTGAGTGAATTGGAACAATGTGGTATACCAGGGTTGACGTGCTGTCAATGGATTGAACCAGGGCATGTGAAGCATCTGAGGTAAACCATTGAAAGTTCTGTTGGGCCTGGTTGTGGAAAGGGAGCTGTGGTTTCGGTGCATTATTACATGACAGCTAGAGACTGAGTGTGGACGAATGTGGCCTTTTTTGTCGTTTCCTATCGCTACCTCAGGCACATTTGGGGGAGGGGGTTCTTATTTCATGTGTGGTGGGGTGGCAATGGGAATGAATAAAGGCAGACAGTATGAGTTATGTACATGTGTATATAAGTATATGTCTGTGTGTGCATATATATATGTATACGTTGTGATGTATGGGTATGTATATTTGCGTGTGTGGACATGTATGTATGTATATGTATATGTGGGTGGGTTGGGCCTTTCTCTTGTCTGTTTCCTTGCGCTACCTCGCTAATGCGGGAGACAGCGACAAAGCAAAACAAATAAATAAATGAAAAAGATGACAATAATAATAATGATAACGATAAGTTAATCATAGGGTGAGGGAGGGGGCGAAAATTCTGGGAGCCTTGAAGAATGTGTGGAAGTCGAGAACATTATCTCGGAAAGCCAAATTGGGTATGTTTGAAGGATTAGTGGTTCCAACAATGTTGTATGGTTGCGAGGCATGGGCTATGGATAGAGTTGTACGCAGGAGGGTGGATGTGCTGGAAACGAGATGTTTGAGGACAATATGTGGTGTTAGGTGGTTTGATCGAGTAAGTAATAATAGGGTAAGAGAGATGAGTGGTAATAAAAAGAGTGTGGTTGAGAGAGCAGAAGAGGATGTTTTGACATGGTTTGGTCACATGGAGAGAATGAGTGAGGAAAGATTGGCAAAGAGGATATATGTGTCGAAGGTGGAGGGAACGAGGAGAAGTGGGAGACCAAATTGGAGGTGGAGAGATGGAGTGAAAAAGATTTTGAGTGATCGGGGCCTGAACATGCAGGAGGGTGAAAGGCCTTGAAGAAATAGAGTGAATTGGAATGTTGTGGAAATACCGGGGTCAACATGCCGTCAATGGATTGAACCAGGGCATGTGAAGCGTCTTGGGTAAACCTTGGAAGGTTCTGTGGGGCCTGGATGTGGAAAGGGAGCTGTGGTTTCAGTGCATTATTACATGACAGCTAGAGACTGAGTGTGAACGAATGGGGCCTTTGTTGTCTTTTCTTAGCGCTACCTCGCACACATGAGGGGGCAGGGGGCTGTTATTTCATGTGTGGTGAGGTGGCGATGGGAATGAATAAAGGCAGAGAGTATGAATTATATACATGTGTATATAATGTCTGTGTGTGTATATATATATATATATATATATATATTTTTTTTTTTTTTGCTTTGTCGCTGTCTCCCGCGTTTGCGAGGTAGCGCAAGGAAACAGACGAAAGAAATGGCCCAACCCCCCCATACACACGTATATACATACGTCCACACACGCAAATATACATACCTACACAGCTTTCCATGGTTTACCCCAGACGCTTCACATGCCTTGATTCAATCCACTGACAGCACGTCAACCCCGGTATACCACATCGCTCCAATTCACTCTATTCCTTGCCCTCCTTTCACCCTCCTGCATGTTCAGGCCCCGATCACACAAAATCTTTTTCACTCCATCTTTCCACCTCCAATTTGGTCTCCCTCTTCTCCTTGCCCCCTCCACCTCCGACACATATATCCTCTTGGTCAATCTTTCCTCACTCATCCTCTCCATGTGCCCAAACCACTTCAAAACACCCTCTTCTGCTCTCTCAACCACGCTTTTTTTATTTCCACACATCTCTCTTACCCTTACGTTACTCACTCGATCAGACCACCTCACACCACACATTGTCCTCAAACATCTCATTTCCAGCACATCCATCCTCCTGCGCACAACTCTATCCATAGCCCACGCCTCGCAACCATACAACATTGTTGGAACCACTATTCCTTCAAACATACCCATTTTTGCTTTCCGAGATAATGTTCTTGACTTCCACACATTCTTCAAGGCCCCCAGAATTTTTGCCCCCTCCCCCACCCTATGATCCACTTCCGCTTCCATGGTTCCATCCGCTGCCAGATCCACTCCCAGATATCTAAAACACTTTACTTCCTCCAGTTTTTCTCCGTTCAAACTCACCTCCCAATTGACTTGACCCTCAACTCTACTGTACCTAATAACCTTGCTCTTATTCACATTTACTCTTAACTTTCTTCTTCCACACACTTTACCAAACTCAGTCACCAGCTTCTGCAGTTTCTCACATGAATCAGCCACCAGCGCTGTATCATCAGCGAACAACAACTGACTCACTTCCCAAGCTCTCTCATCCCCAACAGACTTCATACTTGCCCCTCTTTCCAAAACTCTTGCATTCACCTCCCTAACAACCCCATCCATAAACAAATTAAACAACCATGGAGACATCACACACCCCTGCCGCAAACCTACATTCACTGAGAACCAATCACTTTCCTCTCTTCCTACACGTACACATGCCGTACATCCTCGATAAAAACTTTTCACTGCTTCTAACAACTTTCCTCCCACCCCATATATTCTTAATACCTTCCACAGAGCATCTCTATCAACTCTATCATATGCCTTCTCCAGATCCATAAATGCTACATACAAATCCATTTGCTTTTCTAAGTATTTCTCACATACATTCTTCAAAGCAAACACCTGATCCACACATCCTCTACCATTTCTGAAACCACACTGCTCTTCCCCAATCTGATGCTCTGTACATGCCTTCACCCTCTCAATCAATACCCTCCCATATAATTTACCAGGAATACTCAACAAACTTATACCTCTGTAATTTGAGCACTCACTCTTATCCCCTTTGCCTTTGTACAATGGCACTATGCACGCATTCCGCCAATCCTCAGGCACCTCACCATGAGTCATACATACATTAAATAACCTTACCAACCAGTCAACAATACAGTCACCCCCTTTTTTAATAAATTCCACTGCAATACCATCCAAACCTGCTGCCTTGCCGGCTTTCATCTTCCGCAAAGCTTTCACTACCTCTTCTCTGTTTACCAAATCATTTTCCCTAACCCTCTCACTTTGCACACCACCTCGACCAAAACACCCTATATCTGCCACTCTATCATCAAACAGATTCAACAAACCTTCAAAATACTCACTCCATCTCCTTCTCACATCACCACTACTTGTTATATATATACGTTGAGATGTATTGGTATGTATATTTGCGTGTGTGGACGCGTATGTATACACATGTGTATGTGGGTGGTTTAGGCCATTCTTTCATCTGTTTCCTTGCGCTACCTCGCTGACGCGGGAGACAGCGACAAAGCAAAATAAATGAATAGATATAAATAATGATAATGATAATAATAATAATAATAATAATAATGATGATGATAATAATAATGATACTAATGATAATGATAAGGTGGAAGATGAAAGCCGGCAAGGCAGCAGGTTTGGATGGTATTGCTGTGGAATTTGTTGGAAATGGGGGTGACTGTCTTGTTGACTGGTTGGTGAGGATATTCGATGTATGTATGGTTCATGGTGAAGTGCCTGAGGATTGGCAGAATGCATATATAGTGCCATTGTTCAAAGGCAAAGGGGATAAAGGTGAGTGTTCAAATTACAGAGGTATAAGTTTGTTGAGTATTCCTGGGAAATTATATGGGAGGGTAGTGATCGAGAGGGTCAAGGCATGTACAGAGCACCAGATTGGGAAGGAGCAGTGTGGTTTTTGAAGTGGTAGAGGATGTGTGGATCAGTTGTTTACTTTGAAGAATGTATGTGAGAAATTCTCAGAAAAGCAAATGGATTTGTATGTGGCATTTATGGATTCGGAGGCATATGATAATAGTTGATAGAGATGCTCTGTGGAAGGTATTAAGAGTATACGGTGTAGGAGGTAAGTTGCTAGAAGCAGTGAAAAGTTTATATCGAGGATGTAAGGCATGTGTACGAGTAGGAAGAGAGGAAAGTGAGTGGTTCTCAGTGAATGTCAGCTTGCGTTAGGGGTGTGTGATGTCTACATGGTTGTTGAATTTGTTTATGGATGGGGTTATCAGGGAGGTGAATGCAAGAGTTTGTTGAATGTCCTTGATGATAGAGTGGCAGATATAGGGTGTTTTGGTCGAGGTGATGTGCAAAGTGAGATTGTTAGGGAAAATGATTTGGTAAACAGAGAAGAGGTAGTAAAAGCTTTGCGGGAGATGAAAGCTGGCAAGGCAGCGTGTTTGGGTGTTATTGCAGTGGAATTTATTAAAAAAGGGGGTGACTGTATTGTTGACTGGTTGGTAAGGTTATTTAATGTATGTATGATTCATGGTGAGGTGCCTGAGGGTTGGCGGAATGCTTGCATAGTGCCATTGTACAAAGGCAAAGGGGACAAAGGTGAGTGCTCAAATTACAGAGGTATAAGTTTGTTGAGTATTCCTGGTAAATTATATGGGAGGGTATTGATTGAGAGGGTGAAGGCATGTACAGAGCATCAGATTGGGGAAGAGCGGTGTGGTTTCAGAAGTGGTAGAGGATGTGTGGATCAGGTGTTTGCTTTGAAGAATGTATGTGAGAAATACTTAGAAAAGCAAATGGATTTGTATGTAGCATTTATGGATCTGGAGAAGGCATATGATAGAGTTGATAGAGATGCTTTGTGGAAGTTATTAAGAATATATGGTGTGGGAGGCAACTTGTTAGAAGCGGTGAAAAGTTTTTATCAAGGATGTAAGGTATGTGTATGTGTGGGAACAGAGGAAAGTGATTGGTTCTCAGTGAATGTAGGTTTGCGGCAGGGGTGTGTGATGTCTCCATGGTTGTTTAATTTGTTTATGGAAGGGGTTGTTAGGGAGATGAATGCAAGAGTTTTGGAAAGAGGGGCAAGTATGCAGTCTGTTAGGGATGAGAGAGCTTGGGAAGTGAGTCAGTTGTTGTTCGCTGATGATACAGCGCTGGTGGCTGATTCATGTGAGAAACTGCAGAAGTTGGTGACGGAGTTTGGTAAAGTGTGCAAAAGAAAAAAGTTGAGAGTAAATGTAAATAAGAGCAAGGTTATTAGGTACAGTAGGGTTGAGGGTCAAGTTAATTGGGAGGTAAGTTTGAATGGAGAAAAACTGGAGGAAGTGAAGTGTTTTAGATATCTGGAAGTGGATCTGGCAGCGGATGGAACCATGGAAACAGAAGTGAATCATAGGGTGGGGGAGGGGGCGAAAATTGTGGGAGCCTTGAAGAATGTGTGGAAGTCGAGAACATTATCTCGGAAAGCAAAAATGGGTATGTTTGAAGGAATAGTGGTTCCAACAATGTTGTATGGTTGTGAGGCATGGGCTATGGATAGAGTTGTACGCAGGAGGGTGGATGTACTGGAAATGAGATGTTTGAGGACAATATGTGGTGTGAAGTAGTTTGATTGAGTAAGTAATAATAGGGTAAGAGAGATGTGTGGTAATAAAAAGAGTGTGGTTGAGAGAGCAGAAGAGGGTGTTTTGAAATGGTTTGGTCACATGGAGAGAATGAGTGAGGAAAGATTGACAAAGAGGATATATGTGTCAGAGGTGGAGGGAACGAGGAGAAGTGGGAGACCAAACTGGAGGTGGAAAGATGGAGTGAAAAAGATTTTGTGTGATCGGGGCCTGAACATGCAGGAGGGTGAAAGGCGTGCAAGGAATAGAGTGAATTGGAACAGTGTGGTATACCGGGGTCGACATGCCGTCAGTTGATTGAACCAGGGCATGTGAAGTGTCTAGGGTAAACAATGGAAAGCTCTGTGGGGCCTGGATATGGAAAGGGAGCTGTGGTTTCGGTGCATTATTACATGACAGCCAGAGACTGAGTGTGAACGAATGGGGCCTTTGTTGTCTTTTTCTGGCACTACCTCGCACACATGAGGGGGGAGGGGGTTGTTATTTCATGTGTGGCGGGGTGGCAGTGGGAATGAATAAAGGCAGACATCATGAATTATGTACATGTGTATATATGTAATGTCTGTGTGTGTGTAAGTAGCGCAAGGAAACAGACGAAAGAAATGGCCCAACCCCCCCATACCCCACACGTATATACATACGTCCACACACGCAAATATACATACCTACACAGCTTTCCATGGTTTCCCCCAGACGCTTCACATGCCTTGATTCAATCCACTGACAGCACGTCAACCCGGTATACCACATCGCTCCAATTCACTCTATTCCTTGCCCTCCTTTCACCCTCCTGCATGTTCAGGCCCCGATCACACAAAATCTTTTTCACTCCATCTTTCCACCTCCAATTTGGTCTCCCTCTTCTCCTTGCCCCCTCCACCTCCGACACATATATCCTCTTGGTCAATCTTTCCTCACTCATCCTCTCCATGTGCCCAAACCACTTCAAAACACCCTCTTCTGCTCTCTCAACCACGCTTTTTTTATTTCCACACATCTCTCTTACCCTTACGTTACTCACTCGATCAGACCACCTCACACCACACATTGTCCTCAAACATCTCATTTCCAGCACACCCATCCTCCTGCGCACAACTCTATCCATAGCCCACGCCTCACAACCATACAACATTGTTGGAACCACTATTCCTTCAAACATACCCATTTTTGCTTTCCGAGATAATGTTCTTGACTTCCACACATTCTTCAAGGCCCCAGAATTTTTGCCCCCTCCCCACCCTATGATCCACTTCCGTTCCATGGTTCCATCCGCTGCCAGATCCACTCCCAGATATCTAAAACACTTTACTTCCTCCAGTTTTTCTCCGTTCAAACTCACTCCCAATTGACTTGACCCTCAACTCTACTGTACCTAATAACCTTGCTCTTATTCACATTTACTCTTAACTTTCTTCTTCCACACACTTTACCAAACTCAGTCACCAGCTTCTGCAGTTTCTCACATGAATCAGCCACCAGCGCTGTATCATCAGCGAACAACAACTGACTCACTTCCCAAGCTCTCTCATCCCCAACAGACTTCATACTTGCCCCTCTTTCCAAAACTCTTGCATTCACCTCCCTAACAACCCCATCCATAAACAAATTAAACAACCATGGAGACATCACACACCCCTGCCGCAAACCTACATTCACTGAGAACCAATCACTTTCCTCTCTTCCTACACGTACACATGCCGTACATCCTCGATAAAAACTTTTCACTGCTTCTAACAACTTTCCTCCCACCCCATATATTCTTAATACCTTCCACAGAGCATCTCTATCAACTCTATCATATGCCTTCTCCAGATCCATAAATGCTACATACAAATCCATTTGCTTTTCTAAGTATTTCTCACATACATTCTTCAAAGCAAACACCTGATCCACACATCCTCTACCATTTCTGAAACCACACTGCTCTTCCCCAATCTGATGCTCTGTACATGCCTTCACCCTCTCAATCAATACCCTCCCATATAATTTACCAGGAATACTCAACAAACTTATACCTCTGTAATTTGAGCACTCACTCTTATCCCCTTTGCCTTTGTACAATGGCACTATGCACGCATTCCGCCAATCCTCAGGCACCTCACCATGAGTCATACATACATTAAATAACCTTACCAACCAGTCAACAATACAGTCACCCCCTTTTTTAATAAATTCCACTGCAATACCATCCAAACCTGCTGCCTTGCCGGCTTTCATCTTCCGCAAAGCTTTCACTACCTCTTCTCTGTTTACCAAATCATTTTCCCTAACCCTCTCACTTTGCACACCACCTCGACCAAAACACCCTATATCTGCCACTCTATCATCAAACAGATTCAACAAACCTTCAAAATACTCACTCCATCTCCTTCTCACATCACCACTACTTGTTATATATATACGTTGAGATGTATTGGTATGTATATTTGCGTGTGTGGACGCGTATGTATACACATGTGTATGTGGGTGGTTTAGGCCATTCTTTCATCTGTTTCCTTGCGCTACCTCGCTGACGCGGGAGACAGCGACAAAGCAAAATAAATGAATAGATATAAATAATGATAATGATAATAATAATAATAATAATAATAATGATGATGATAATAATAATGATACTAATGATAATGATAAGGTGGAAGATGAAAGCCGGCAAGGCAGCAGGTTTGGATGGTATTGCTGTGGAATTTGTTGGAAATGGGGGTGACTGTCTTGTTGACTGGTTGGTGAGGATATTCGATGTATGTATGGTTCATGGTGAAGTGCCTGAGGATTGGCAGAATGCATATATAGTGCCATTGTTCAAAGGCAAAGGGGATAAAGGTGAGTGTTCAAATTACAGAGGTATAAGTTTGTTGAGTATTCCTGGGAAATTATATGGGAGGGTAGTGATCGAGAGGGTCAAGGCATGTACAGAGCACCAGATTGGGAAGGAGCAGTGTGGTTTTTGAAGTGGTAGAGGATGTGTGGATCAGTTGTTTACTTTGAAGAATGTATGTGAGAAATTCTCAGAAAAGCAAATGGATTTGTATGTGGCATTTATGGATTCGGAGGCATATGATAATAGTTGATAGAGATGCTCTGTGGAAGGTATTAAGAGTATACGGTGTAGGAGGTAAGTTGCTAGAAGCAGTGAAAAGTTTATATCGAGGATGTAAGGCATGTGTACGAGTAGGAAGAGAGGAAAGTGAGTGGTTCTCAGTGAATGTCAGCTTGCGTTAGGGGTGTGTGATGTCTACATGGTTGTTGAATTTGTTTATGGATGGGGTTATCAGGGAGGTGAATGCAAGAGTTTGTTGAATGTCCTTGATGATAGAGTGGCAGATATAGGGTGTTTTGGTCGAGGTGATGTGCAAAGTGAGATTGTTAGGGAAAATGATTTGGTAAACAGAGAAGAGGTAGTAAAAGCTTTGCGGGAGATGAAAGCTGGCAAGGCAGCGTGTTTGGGTGTTATTGCAGTGGAATTTATTAAAAAAAGGGGGTGACTGTATTGTTGACTGGTTGGTAAGGTTATTTAATGTATGTATGATTCATGGTGAGGTGCCTGAGGGTTGGCGGAATGCTTGCATAGTGCCATTGTACAAAGGCAAAGGGGACAAAGGTGAGTGCTCAAATTACAGAGGTATAAGTTTGTTGAGTATTCCTGGTAAATTATATGGGAGGGTATTGATTGAGAGGGTGAAGGCATGTACAGAGCATCAGATTGGGGAAGAGCGGTGTGGTTTCAGAAGTGGTAGAGGATGTGTGGATCAGGTGTTTGCTTTGAAGAATGTATGTGAGAAATACTTAGAAAAGCAAATGGATTTGTATGTAGCATTTATGGATCTGGAGAAGGCATATGATAGAGTTGATAGAGATGCTTTGTGGAAGTTATTAAGAATATATGGTGTGGGAGGCAACTTGTTAGAAGCGGTGAAAAGTTTTTATCAAGGATGTAAGGTATGTGTATGTGTGGGAACAGAGGAAAGTGATTGGTTCTCAGTGAATGTAGGTTTGCGGCAGGGGTGTGTGATGTCTCCATGGTTGTTTAATTTGTTTATGGAAGGGGTTGTTAGGGAGATGAATGCAAGAGTTTTGGAAAGAGGGGCAAGTATGCAGTCTGTTAGGGATGAGAGAGCTTGGGAAGTGAGTCAGTTGTTGTTCGCTGATGATACAGCGCTGGTGGCTGATTCATGTGAGAAACTGCAGAAGTTGGTGACGGAGTTTGGTAAAGTGTGCAAAAGAAAAAAGTTGAGAGTAAATGTAAATAAGAGCAAGGTTATTAGGTACAGTAGGGTTGAGGGTCAAGTTAATTGGGAGGTAAGTTTGAATGGAGAAAAACTGGAGGAAGTGAAGTGTTTTAGATATCTGGAAGTGGATCTGGCAGCGGATGGAACCATGGAAACAGAAGTGAATCATAGGGTGGGGGGAGGGGGCGAAAATTGTGGGAGCCTTGAAGAATGTGTGGAAGTCGAGAACATTATCTCGGAAAGCAAAAATGGGTATGTTTGAAGGAATAGTGGTTCCAACAATGTTGTATGGTTGTGAGGCATGGGCTATGGATAGAGTTGTACGCAGGAGGGTGGATGTACTGGAAATGAGATGTTTGAGGACAATATGTGGTGTGAAGTAGTTTGATTGAGTAAGTAATAATAGGGTAAGAGAGATGTGTGGTAATAAAAAGAGTGTGGTTGAGAGAGCAGAAGAGGGTGTTTTGAAATGGTTTGGTCACATGGAGAGAATGAGTGAGGAAAGATTGACAAAGAGGATATATGTGTCAGAGGTGGAGGGAACGAGGAGAAGTGGGAGACCAAACTGGAGGTGGAAAGATGGAGTGAAAAAGATTTTGTGTGATCGGGGCCTGAACATGCAGGAGGGTGAAAGGCGTGCAAGGAATAGAGTGAATTGGAACAGTGTGGTATACCGGGGTCGACATGCCGTCAGTTGATTGAACCAGGGCATGTGAAGTGTCTAGGGTAAACAATGGAAAGCTCTGTGGGGCCTGGATATGGAAAGGGAGCTGTGGTTTCGGTGCATTATTACATGACAGCCAGAGACTGAGTGTGAACGAATGGGGCCTTTGTTGTCTTTTTCTGGCACTACCTCGCACACATGAGGGGGGAGGGGGTTGTTATTTCATGTGTGGCGGGGTGGCAGTGGGAATGAATAAAGGCAGACATCATGAATTATGTACATGTGTATATATGTATATGTCTGTGTGTGTGTATATATGTATACGTTGAGATGTATAGGTATGTATATTTGTGTGTGGACGTGTGTGTATATACATGTGTATTTGGGTGGGTTGGGCCATTCTTTCGTCTGTTTCCTTGCGCTACCTCGCTAATGCGGGAGACAGCGACAAAGTGAAATAAATAATAAAAATAGATAAATACATACATATGCTTACTCATTCACAGCCATATATATATGCATACCCATGTACATATTCGTACTTGCTTGCCTTCGTCCATTCCCAGTGCCACTTGGCCCTACAGGAAAGCATTACCACCCCGTGTATCAGCGAGGTACTG
The DNA here is from genome assembly GCF_036320965.1 of Panulirus ornatus. NCBI lineage: Eukaryota > Metazoa > Arthropoda > Malacostraca > Decapoda > Palinuridae > Panulirus > Panulirus ornatus. The sequence continues at coordinate 22,405,133 of NC_092231.1, read as the reverse complement.
CAAAAAAACAGACATAAATGGCCACTTTCATTCATACTCTATCAGATGTGGCCTCTTCTCATATGGTTACCCTGCACTATATTGCTGACATGGAGGTGGCGATTAGTTGTGAGGGAAAAGAAGAGAATGTATATGCTATCTTTTTTTTATTCCATCGTGCATTTTGAGCTGTTTCCTGTGGAGTGGGGTGGAGTCAGTAATGAATGAAGGCGTGCAAGTATGAATATGTAGATGTGTATATACGTATGTGTATGTATTTTTTTTTCCATACTTGGTTGCCCTTTCCATGCCAGCAAGGTAATACCAGGAAATAGACTAAGAATGGCCCATCCACTCACATACACATACTTATTATACTTAACAGCCATCTGGCGCATTAAGGAGGTAGCGCAAGGAAATAGAAGAGGAATGGCCCAACCCACCCACATGCACATGTATATACACATGCACATATGCATACATATACATTTCAATGCATACATACATATACATACACAGACTTATATACACATGTACATATCCATACTTGCTGCCTTCATCCATTCCCTTTGCCTCACATGAAATAGCATCCCCCCAGTGAGGCAGTGCTATTAACATATGAAAAAATGTCCACATTTGTTCACACTCAGTCTCTAGCTGTCATGTGTAATGCACTGAAACCACAGCTCTTTTGCCTCATCCAGGCCCCAAAGACCTTTCCATGGTTTCCACCAGACGTTTCACATGCCCTGGTTCAATCCATTAATAGTACATCGACCCCAGTGTACTACATCGTTCCAATTCATTCTGTTCCTTGCACGCCTCTCACCCTCCTGTAGGGTCAGGCTCCAATCACTCAAAATCTTTTTCACTCCATCCTTCCACCTCCAATTTGGTCTCACACTTCTCCTTCTTTCCTCCACCACTGACACATATATCCTCTTTGTCAATCTTTCCTCACTCATTCTCTCCATGTGTCCATACCATTTCAGCCCACCCTTTTCTGCTCTCTCTACCACACTCTTTTTATTACCACACATCTCTCTTACCCTTTCATTACTTACCCAATCAAACCACCTCACACCACATATTGTCCTCAAACATCTCATTTCCAACACATCTACTATCCTCCGCAAAACCCTATCTATAGTCCATGCCTTGCAACCATATAACATTGTTGGAACCACTATTCCTTCAAACATACCCATTTTTGTTCTCCAAGATTACATTCTCGCCTTTCAAAACCTTCACTCCTTTCCCCACCCCTGCAACTCGCTTCCGCTTCCATTGTTCAATCTGTTGCTAAGTCCACTCCCAAGTATCTAAACCACTTGACTTCCTCCAGCCTTTCTCCATTCAAACATTTTTTTCTTATTATACTTTGTCGCTGTCACCTGTGTTAGCAAGGTAGTGCAAGGAAACAGACGAAAGCATGGCCCAACCTACCCACATACACGTGTATATACGTACACGCCCACACATGCACATATACATACCTATGCATTTCACCGTATACATATATATACAAACACAGACATATACATATATACACGTGTACATAATTCATACTTGCTGCCTTTATTCATTCCCGTCGCCGCCCCGCCACACATGAAATGACAACCCCCTCTCCCCTCACACGCTCTAGGTAGCACTAGGAAAAGACCACAAAGGCAACATTCATTCACACTTAGTCTCTAGCTGTCATGGATAATGCACCGAAACCACAGTTCCCTCTCCACATCCAGGCCCCACAAAACTTTCCATGGTTTGCACTAGACACTTCACATGCCCTGGTTCAATCCATTGACAGCACATCGACCCCTGTATACCACATCATTCCAATTCACTCTATTCTTTGCATGCCTTTCACCCTCCTGCATGTTCAGTCCCCGATCACCCCGAATCTTTTTCACTCCATCCTTCCACCTCCAGTTTGGTATCCCACTTCTCGTTCCCTCCACCTCTGACACATATATCCTCTTTGTCAATCTTTCCTCACTCTTTGTCTCCATGTGACCAAACCATTTCATTACACCCTCTTCTGCTCTCCCAGCCACATTCTTTATTACCACACATCTCTCTTACTCTTTCATTACTTACTTGATCAAACCACCTCATTTCCAAGACATCCACCCTCCTCAGCACAACCCAATCTATAGCCCATGCCTCGCAACCATATAACATTGTTGGAACCACTATTCCTTTAAACATACCCATTTCTGCTTTTTGAGATAATGTTCTTGCGTTCCACACATTTTTCAATGCTCTCAGAACCTTTGCCCCCTCCCCCACCCTGTAACTCATTTCCACTTCCATGGTTACATCTGCTGCCAAATCCACTCCCAGATATCTAAAACACTTCCCTTCCTCTACTTTTTCTCCATTCAAACTTACCTCCCAATTGACTTGTCCCTTAACCCTACTGTACATAATAACCTTGCTCTTATTCACATTTACTATCAACATTCTTCTTTCACACACTTTACCAAACTCAGTCACCAACTTCTGCAGACTCTCACCTGAATCAGCCACCAGTGCTATATAATCAGCAAACAACTAACTCACCTCCCAGTCTCTCTCATCCACAACATACTGCATACTTACCCCTCTCTCCAAAACTCTTGCTTTCACCATCCTAACCACCCCATCCATAAACACATTAAAAACCCATGGAGACATCACGCACCCCTGCCGCAAACCGACATTTACTGGGAACCAATCACTCTCTTCTCTTCCTACTTGTACACATGCCTGACATCCTTGGTAAAAACTTTTCACTGCTTCTAGCAACTTACCTCCCACACCATATACTCTTAAAACCTTCCACAAAGCATCTCTATCCACCCCATCACAATTCTTCTCCAGATCCACAAATGCTTCATACAAATCTATTTGTTTTTCTAAGTATTTCTCACATACATTCTTCAAAGCAAACACCTGATCCACACATCCCCTACCACTTCTGAAACTACACTGCTCTTCCCCAATCTGATGTTCTGTACATGCCTTCAGCCTCTCACTCAATACCCTCCCATGTAATATCCCAGGAATACTCAACAAACTTATACCTCTGTAATTTGAACACTCACCTTTATCCCCTTTGCCTTTGTACAGTGGCACTATGCATGCATTCCACCAATCCTCAGGCATTTCTCCATGATCCATACATACATTGAATATCCTTACCAGCCAATCTACAACACAGTCACCCCCTTTTTTTTTTTTTTCATAAATTCCACTGCAATACCATCCAAACCCATCGCCTTGCTGGCTTTTATCTTCAGCAAAGCTTTCACTACCTCTTCTCTGTTCACCAAACCATTCTCCCTCACCCTCTCACTTCGTACACCACTCCAGTCAAAACGCCCTATATCTACCTCTCTGTCATCAAACACATTCAAGAAACCCCCAAAATATTCTCTCCATCTTCTTACTTCACTACTACTTGTTGTTACCTCCCCATTTGCCCCCTTCACCGATGTTCCCATTTGTTCTCTCCTGTCTTACACAATTTTTTTTTTCCTCCTTTCATTCTCCCTAGAATTTAATGATTCTCTCTCATTTACCCTCTTTTTCACCCCTTGCACCTTTCTCTTAACCTCCTGCCACTTCCTTTTATACATCTCCCAGTCATTTGCCCTACTTCCCTGCAAAAATCGTCCAAATGCCTCTCTCTCCTCTTTCACTAACAGTCTTACTTCTTCATCTCACCATTCACTAACCTTTCTAATCTGCTCACCTCCCACCTTTCTCATACCACATGCATGTTACACCATGCCATAAAAGTACTCCTTTATATATTTTTCAACAAGTTTATTGCTTAATTTCATGTTACGTTCCCCAGTTGCTCTAAACCAGCATCTCTCAAAGAACTGTTGACTATGTGTATCATCTATCTGCTTTAAAATTCAAATGTTGTTATAAAGTCACCTTCACTTTTTTCTTTCTTCCAGGGTGGGCAGATTTACAAACTTTAGCCTTCCCCTTGTAATTCAGCTCATAATTGTGGTCCCATCTTTGTTGTCCTCCTCTAGACCTTTTCTGGTAGTTCTTTAGGTGCTGGGATCAAACTAGAGAGGCATATTTAAGTTTTGGCCTTTTGTAGGATACAAATAGGTTGCTGAATATTTCCTTTTTCCATATACTTGAAAGTTATTCTGGTATTTGCCAGCAGATGTGTTTATTCTCCAAATATGGGGCTTTTTTGGCAACAGAGTAGGTAGAGTATCCTTTCCCAAGCCCTTCCTATATACAGAATCCTGAAGCTTATTTTCTGCTAAATGATAATCATATAGAGACATTCTTTCACTTGTCTTGTCTTCAGAACCAATTTTCATACCAGCTTTGGTTTCTCCCCTCAAGAATGTCATACCCTATTCTCTAATAATTTTATCCAGAATCTTACACACTGTACTCATTAGGGAGACCAGTCTCTAATTCATCTACCAGAAAATTTCTGTTAGTTCTTTGTTGATTCATGACATAAACAAAATGAAAATTTGCCAAAAATCATTGCTGAGAGTGACATGAATAAATGGAGTGCTAAGATTAGGAGAGTGCACTGGGCAAAATAGGTGGTCCTTGATAAGCTTGGTTTAGGCACTGAAACAAATTGTTCTTATAATCACCACCTCTACCTTAGTCTGCAGTGTAAATTTTGGGATCAGAAATGAGGAAGATGTATTTGATTTGTTTCCAGATACCCATTGCAATTTCAGTACTCATATGCTGTGAATATCCATTATTTAGCAATAGCTTAATGCTAAGGTTGCTAGACATGAGATATTAAAACACCCCAAAGGAAGCAGGATTGTCCTATTTCTTTTGTCCATAGCTCTGTTCACTAGGAAGAGATAGATTTTAAGAAGCTCAAAATCTTTTCTTTTCAGATATTCCAATCCTGCCAACAGTTTCAGCGAAGATTACATTCCAAGAATTTGCTTTTCAAGAGGACATACCTGACTCCTATTTTGAAGTTCCCTTAGGTTATAGAGAGGATCCTAATAGGTAAGTGTTGTTCTTGAATGCATCCATACCATAACTCAAGGTTTCTGTCATCCAGATTATTAAACTGACCATATATTTTTAACATGGCCTATGTTGCTCTTAAGATGTGGAATCCCCCCAAAAAGAAAGCTCATGAAGATTTATAACTGACTGTGACTATCTGTTGGGTATTATGTTTCGAGGCATAATTGCTTAAATGTGATATTTGGAAAACTAAAATTATAATATAACTTTTTTCTCTAAGAAGGTGCAAGAATAGGTGGATAATACTGCTTAGCTCATTTCACCTCATTGGAACTCATTTGATTTATATCAGAGTGAATCAAATACTGGAATTTTGTCAATCTTTTTTGCCACATAGAGTTTCTTGTAAGTTCCCTCTCTTCTTCCATCAGGATTAATTACAAATTAAAAGAATGTGAAACTAAGCTCTTTTCCTAGTGCAACCTCACACGCGTACAGGGGGAGGGGGTTGTCATTTCATGTGTGATGGGGTGGCAACAGGAATGAAGAAAGGCAGCAAGTATGAATCATGTACATGTGTATATATGTATATGTCTGTGTATGTATATATATGTATATGTTGAAATGTATAGGTATGTATATGTGCGTGTGTGGACGTGTGTGTGTGTGGGTGGGTTGGGCCATTCTTTCGTCTGTTTCCTTGCACTACCTTGCTGGTGCGGGAGACTGCGACGAAGTATAATGAAAAAATGATAATAACCTCTCAACGTATACATACATATACATGGACATATAGATACATGTTCATATCCATACTTGCTGCCTTCATCCATTCCTGTCACCACACCACCACAGACAAAATAGCATCCCCCCCCCCCCCCCCCCCCCCCAAGGCAGTGCCAGGAACAGACAAAAAAAGGCCACATTCATTCACACTCAGTCTCTAGCTGTCATGTATAATGGACTGAAACCACAGCTCCCTTTCCACATCCAGGCCCCACAGACCTTTCCATGGTTTACCCCAGACACTTCACATGCTCTGGTTCAATTCATTGACAGCACATTGATCCTGGTATACCACACTGTTCCAGTTCACTCTATTCCTTGCATGCCTTTCACCCTCCTGTATGTTCAGGCCCAGATCGCTCTAAATCTTTTTGGCTCAAATTACAGAGGTATAAATTTGTTGAGTATTCCTGGTAAATTATATGGAAGGGTATTGATTGAGAGGGTGAAGGCATGTACAGAGCATCAGATTGGGGAAGAGCAGTGTGGTTTCAGAAGTGGTAGAGGATGTGTGGATCAGGTGTTTGCTTTGAAGAATGTATGTGAGAAATACTTAGAAAAGCAAATGGATTTGTATGTAGCATTTATGGATCTGGAGAAGGCATATGATAGAGTTGATAGAGATGCTCTGTGGAAGGTATTAAGAATATATGGTATGGGAGACAAATTGTTAGAAGCAGTGAAAAGCTTTTATCGAGGCTGTAAGGCATGTGTACGTGTAGGAAGAGAGGAAAGTGATTGGTTCTCAGTGAATGTAGGTTTGCAGCAGGGGTGTGTGATGTCTCCATGGTTGTTTAATTTGTTTATGGATGGGGTTGTTAGGGAGGTGAATGCAAGAGTTTTGGAAAGAGGGGCAAGTATGAAGTCTGTTGTGGATGAGAGAGCTTGGGAAGTGAGTCAGTTGTTGTTCGCTGATGATACAACACTGGTGGCTGATTCATGTGAGAAACTGCAGAAGCTGGTGACTGAGTTTGGTAAAGTGTGTGAAAGAAGAAAGTTAAGAGTAAATGTGAATAAGAGCAAGGTTATTAGGTACAGTAGGGTTGAGGGTCAAGTCAATTGGGAGGTAAGTTTGAATGGAGAAAAACTGGAGGAAATAAAGTGTTTTAGATATCTGGGAGTGGATCTGGCAGCAGATGGAACCATGGAAGCGGAAGTGAATCATAGGGTGGGGGAGGGGGCAAAAATTCTGGGAGCCTTGAAGAATGTGTGGAAGTCGAGAACATTATCACGGAAAGCAAAAATGGGTATGTTTGAGGGAATAGTGGTTCCAACAATGTTGTATGGTTGCGAGGCGTGGGCTATGGATAGAGTACTGCGCAGGAGGGTGGATGTGCTGGAAATGAGATGTTTAAGGACAATATATGGTGTGAGGTGGTTTGATCGAGTAAGTAATGATAGGGTAAGAGAGATGTGTGGAAATAAGAAGAGCATGGTTGAGAGAGCAGAAGAGGGTGTTTTGAAATGGTTTGGGCACATGGAGAGAATGAGTGAGGAAAGATTGACCAAGAGGATATATGTGTCGGAGGTGGAGGGAATGAGGAGAAGTGGGAGACCAAATTGGAGGTGGAAAGATGGAGTGAAAAAGATTTTGAGTGATCGGGGCCTGAACATGCAGGAGGGTGAAAGGAGGGCAAGGAATAGAGTGAATTGGATCGATGCGGTATACCGGGGTCGACGTGCTGTCAATGGATTGAATCAGGGCATGTGAAGCGTCTGGGGTAAACCATGGAAAGTTGTGTGGGGCCTGGGTGTGGAAAGGGAGCTGTGGTTTCGGGCATTACTGCATAACAGCTAGAGACTGAGTGTGAACAAATGGGGCCTTTGTTGTCTTTTCCTAGTGCTACCTCGCACACATGAGGGGGGAGGGGGATGTTATTCCATGTGTGGCGAGGTGGCGATGGGAATGAATAAAGGCAGACAGTGTGAATTGTGTGCATGTGTATATAGGTATGCGTCTGTGTGTGTGTATATATATATGTGTACATTGAGATGTATAGATATGTATATTTGCGTGTGTGGACATGTATGTATATACATGTGTATGGGGGTGGGTTGGGCCATTTCTTTCGTCTGTTTCCTTACGCTACCTCGCAAACATGGGAGACAGCGACAAAGCAAAATAAATGTGAATAAATATATATATGTGTGTGTGTGTGGATGTAACCAAGATGAGAAAAAAGGAGAGATAGGTAGTATGTTTGAGGAAAGGAACCTGGATGTTTTGGCTCTGAGTGAAATGAAGCTCAAGGGTTAAAGGGAAGAGTGGTTTGGGAATTTTTGGGAGTAAAGTCGGGTTAGTGAGAGGACAAGAGCAACGGAAGGAGTAGTACTACTCCTGAAACAGGAGTGGTGGGAGTATGTGATAGAGTGTAAGAAAGTAAACTGTAGATTGATATGGGTAAAACTGAAAGTTGATGGAGATGATTGATGGGTGATTATTGGTGCACATGCGCCTGGGCATGAGAAGAAAGATCATGAGAGGCAAGTGTTTTGGGAGAAGCCGAATGAGTGTGTTAGTGGTTTTGATGCACGAAACCGGGTTATAGTGATAGGTGATTTGAATGGAAAGGTGAGTAATGAGGCAGTTGAGGGAATGATTAGTATACATGGGGTGTTCAGTGTTGTAAATGGAAATGGTAAAGAGCTTGTAGATTTATGTGCTGAAAAAGGACTGGTGATTGGGAATACCTGGTTTAAAAAGAGAGATATACATAAGTATACGTATGTAAGTGGGAGAGATGGCCAGAGAGCGTTATTGGTTTGGTCACATTGAGAGAATGAGTGAGGAAAGATTGACAAAGAGGAATATGTGTCAGAGGTGGAGGGAACGAGGAGAAGTGGGAGACCAAATTGGAGGTGGAAAGATGGAGTGAAAAAGATTTTGAGTGATCAGGGCCTGAACATGCAGGAGGGTGAAAGGCGTGCAAGGAATAGCGTGAATTGGATTGATGTGGTATACCGTGGTCGACGTGCTGTCAATGGATTGAATCAGGGCATGTGAAGCGTCTGGGGTAAACCATGGAAAGTTCTGTGGGGCCTGGATGTGGAAAGGGAGCTGTGGTTTCGGGCATTACTGCATGACAGCTAGAGACTGAGTGTGAACAAATGGGGCCTTTGTTGTCTTTTCCTAGCGCTACCTCGCACACATGAGGGGGGAGGGGGATGTTATTCCATGTGTGGCGAGGTGGCGATGGGAATGAATAAAGGCAGACAGTGTGAATTGTGTGCATGTGTATATATGTATGCGTCTGTGTGTGTGTATATATATATATGTGTACGTTGAGATGTATAGATATGTATATTTGCGTGTGTGGACGTGTATGTATATACGTGTATGGGGGTGGGTTGGGCCATTTCTTTCGTCTGTTTCCTTGCGCTACCTTGCAAACATGGGAGACAGCGACAAAGCAAAATAAATGTGAATAAATATATATATGTGTGTGTGTGTGGATGTAACCAAGATGAGAAAAAAGGAGAGATACGTAGTATGTTTGAGGAAAGGAACCTGGATGTTTTGGCTCTGAGTGAAACGAAGCTCGAGGGTAAAGGGGAAGAGTGGTTTTGGAATGTTTTGGGAGTAAAGTCGGGTTAGTGAGAGGACAAGAGCAACGGAAGGAGTAGTACTACTCCTGAAACAGGAGTGGTGGGAGTATGTGATAGAGTGTAAGAAAGTAAACTGTAGATTGATATGGGTAAAACTGAAAGTTGATGGAGATGATTGATGGGTGATTATTGGTGCATATGCACCTGGGCATGAGAAGAAAGATCATGAGAGGCAAGTGTTTTGGGAGAAGCCGAATGAGTGTGTTAGTCGTTTTGATGCACAAGACCGGGTTATAGTGATAGGTGATTTGAATGGAAAGGTGAGTAATGAGGCAGTTGAGGGAATGATTAGTATACATGGGGTGTTCAGTATTGTAAATGGAAATGGTAAAGAGCTTGTAGATTTATGTGCTGAAAAAGGACTGGTGATTGGGAATACCTGGTTTAAAAAGAGAGATATACATAAGTATACGTATGTAAGTGGGAGAGATGGCCAGAGAGCGTTATTGGTTTGGTCACATTGAGAGAATGAGTGAGGAAAGATTGACAAAGAGGAATATGTGTCAGAGGTGGAGGGAACGAGGAGAAGTGGGAGACCAAATTGGAGGTGGAAAGATGGAGTGAAAAAGATTTTGAGTGATCGGGGCCTGAACATGCAGGAGGGTGAAAGGCGTGCAAGGAATAGAGTGAATTGGAATGATGTGGTATACCGGGGTCAACGTGCTGTCAATGGATTGAACCAGGGCATGTGAAGCGTCTGGGGTAAACCATGGAAAGTTCTGTGGGGCCTGGATGTGGAAAGGGAGCTGTGGTTTCAGTGCATTATTACATGACAGCTAGAGACTGAGTGTGAACGAATGGGGCCTTTGTTATCTTTTCCTAGCGCTACCTTGCACACATGATGGGGGAGGGGTTTGTTATTCCATGTGTGGCGAGGTGGCGATGGAAATGAATAAAGGCAGACTATGAATTATGTACATGTGTATATATGTATGTGTCTGTGTGTGTATATATATGTATACATTGAGATGTATAGGTATGTATATTTTGCATGTGTAGACGTGTATGTATATACATGTGTGTGTGGGTGGGGTGGGCCATTCTTTCATCTGTTTCCTTGCGCTACCTTGCTAACGTGGGAGACAGCGACAAAGCAAAATAAATAATAAATAAATATAATATATATATATATATATATATATATATATATATATATATATATATATTTTTTTTTTTTTTTTTTTCTTTTTTTTTTTCCCGCTGTCTACCGCGTTTGCGAGGTAGCGCAAGGAAACAGACTAAAGAAATGGCCTAACCTACCCCCATACACATGTATATACATACGTCCACACATGCAAATATACATACCTACACAGCTTTCCATGGTTTACCCCAGACGCTTCACATGCCCTGATTCAATCCACTGACAGCACGTCAACCCCGGTATACCAAATCGATCCAATTCACTCTATTCCTTGCCCTCCTTTCACCCTCCTGCATGTTCAGGCCCCGATCGCACAAAATCTTTTTCACTCCATCTTTCCACCTCCAATTTGGTCTCCCACTTCTCCTCGTTCCCTCCACCTCCGACACATATATCCTCTTGGTCAATCTTTCCTCACTCATTCTCTCCATGTGCTCAAACCATTTCAAAACACCCTCTTCTGCTCTCTCAACCACGCTCTTTTTATTTCCACACATCTCTCCATCAAACTGAAAGTTGATGGAGAGAGATGGGTGATTATTGGTGCATATGCACCTGGGCATGAGAAGAAAGATCATGAGAGGCAAGTGTTTTGGGAGCAGCTGAATGAGTGTGTTAGTGGTTTTGATGCACGCGACCGGGTTATAGTGATGGGTGATTTGAATGCAAAGGTGAGTATTGTGGCAGTTGAGGGAATAATTGGTATACATGGGGTGTTCAGTGTTGTAAATGGAAATGGTGAAGAGCTTGTAGATTTATGTGTGGAAAAAGGACTGGTGATTGGGAATACCTGGTTTAAAAAGCGAGATATACATAAGTATATGTATGTAAGTAGGAGAGATGGCCAGAGAGCGTTATTGGATTACGTGTTAATTGACAGGCGCGCGAAAGAGAGACTTTTGGATGTAAATGTGCTGAGAGGTGCAACTGGAGGGATGTCTGATCATTATCTTGTGGAGGCTAAGGTGAAGATTTGTATGGGTTTTCAGAAGAGAAGAGTGAATGTTGGGGTGAAGAGGGTGGTGAGAGTAAGTGAGCTTGGGAAGGAGACTTGTGTGAGGAAGTACCAGGTGAGACTGAGTACAGAATGGAAAAAGGTGAGAACAATGGAAGTAAGGGGAGTGGGGGAGGAATGGGATGTATTTAGGGAATCAGTGATGGATTGCGCAAAAGATTCTTGTGGCATGAGAAGCGTGGGAGGTGGGTTGATTAGAAAGGGTAGTGAGTGGTGGGATGAAGAAGTAAGATTATTAGTGAAAGAGAAGAGAGAGGCATTTGGACGATTTTTACAGGGAAAAAATGCAATTGAGTGGGAGATGTATAAAAGAAAGAGACAGGAGGTCAAGAGAAAGGTGCAAGAGGTGAAAAAGAGGGCAAATGAGAGTTGGGGTGAGAGAGTATCATTAAATTTTAGGGAGAATAAAAAGATGTTCTGGAAGGAGGTAAATAAAGTGCGTAAGACAAGGGAGCACATGGGAACTGCAGTGAAGGGCGCTAATGGGGAGGTGATAACAAGTAGTGGTGATGTGAGAAGGAGATGGAGTGAGTATTTTGAAGGTTTGTTAAATGTGTTTGATGATATATATATATATATATATATATATATATATATATATATATATATATATATATATATATATATATATATATTTTTTTTTTTTTTTTTTTTTTTTATACTTTGTCGCTGTCTCCCGCGTTTGCGAGGTAGCGCAAGGAAACAGACGAAAGAAATGGCCCAACCCCCCCCCCCCATACACATGTACATACACACGTCCACACACGCAAATATACATACCTACACAGCTTTCCATGGTTTACCCCAGACGCTTCACATGCCTTGATTCACTCCACTGACAGCACGTCAACCCCTGTATACCACATCGCTCCAATTCACTCTATTCCTTGCCCTCCTTTCACCCTCCTGCATGTTCAGGCCCCGATCACACAAAATCTTTTTCACTCCATCTTTCCACCTCCAATTTGGTCTCCCTCTTCTCCTCGTTCCCTCCACCTCCGACACATATATCCTCTTGGTCAATCTTTCCTCACTCATTCTCTCCATGTGCCCAAACCATTTCAAAACACCCTCTTCTGCTCTCTCAACCACGCTCTTTTTATTTCCACACATCTCTCTTACCCTTACGTTACTTACTCGATCAAACCACCTCACACCACACATTGTCCTCAAACATCTCATTTCCAGCACATCCATCCTCCTGCGCACAACTCTATCCATAGCCCACGCCTCGCAACCATACAACATTGTTGGAACCACTATTCCTTCAAACATACCCATTTTTGCTTTCCGAGATAATGTTCTCGACTTCCACACATTTTTCAAGGCTCCCAAAATTTTCGCCCCCTCCCCCACCCTATGATCCACTTCCGCTTCCATGGTTCCATCCGCTGCCAGATCCACTCCCAGATATCTAAAACACTTCACTTCCTCCAGTTTTTCTCCATTCAAACTCACCTCCCAATTGACTTGACCCTCAACCCTACTGTACCTAATAACCTTGCTCTTATTCACATTTACTCTTAACTTTCTTCTTCCACACACTTTACCAAACTCAGTCACCAGCTTCTGCAGTTTCTCACATGAATCAGCCACCAGCGCTGTATCATCAGCGAACAACAACTGACTCACTTCCCAAGCTCTCTCATCCCCAACAGACTTCATACTTGCCCCTCTTTCCAGGACTCTTGCATTTACCTCCCTAACAACCCCATCCATAAACAAATTAAACAACCATGGAGACATCACACACCCCTGCCGCAAACCTACATTCACTGAGAACCAATCACTTTCCTCTCTTCCTACACGTACACATGCCTTACATCCTCGATAAAAACTTTTCACTGCTTCTAACAACTTGCCTCCCACACCATATATTCTTAATACCTTCCACAGAGCATCTCTATCAACTCTATCATATGCCTTCTCCAGATCCATAAATGCTACATACAAATCCATTTGCTTTTCTAAGTATTTCTCACATACATTCTTCAAAGCAAACACCTGATCCACACATCCTCTACCACTTCTGAAACCGCACTGCTCTTCCCCAATCTGATGCTCTGTACATGCTTTCACCCTCTCAATCAATACCCTCCCATATAATTTACCAGGAATACTTATACCTCTGTAATTTGAGCACTCACTCTTATCCCCTTTGCCTTTGTACAATGGCATATATATATATATATATATATATATATATATATATATATATATATTGGAGGACCTCTTAACATTCTAAAAGGGGAAACAGAAGGAGTCATGCAGGGAGTGCTCATCCTCCTGAAAGGCTCAGATTGGGGCGTCTAAATGCGTGTAGATGTAACCAAGATGAGAAAAAAAAGAGAGATAGGTAGTATGTTTGAGGAAAGGAACCTGGATTTTTTGGCTCTGAGTGAAATGAAGCTCAAAGATAATGGGGAAGAGTGGTTTTGGAATGTCTTTGGTGTAAAGTCAGGGGTTGGTGAGAGGACAAGAGCAAAGGAAGGAGTAGCACTACTCCTGAAATTGGAATTGTGGGAGTATGTAATAGAGTGTAAGAAAGTAAACTCTAGATTGATATGGGTAAAACTGAAAGTGGTTGGAGAGAGATGGATAATGATTATTGGTGCCTATGCACTTAGTCATGAGAAGAAAGATCATGAGAGGCAAGTGTCTAAGGAGCAGTTGAGTTAGTGTGTTAGCAGCTTTGATGCACGAGACCAAGTTATAGTAATAGGTGATTTGAATGCAAAGGTGAGTAATAAGGCAGTTGAGGGTATAATTGGTGTGCATGGGGTGTTCAGTGTTGTAAATCGAAATGGTGAAGAGCTTTTAGATTTGTGTGCTGAAAAAGGACTGGTGATTGGGAATATCTGGTTTAAGAAGAGAGATATACATAAGTATACATATGTAAGTAGGAGAGATGGCCAGAGAGCATTATTGGATTACATGTTGATTGATAGGCACTTGAAAAAGAGACTTTTGGATGTTAACATGCTGATAGGGGCAACTGGAGGGATATATGATCATTGTCTTCTGGAGGCAATGGTGAAGATTTGTAGAGGTTTTCAGGAAAGAAGAGAGAATGTTGGGGTGAAGAGAGTGATGAGAGTAAGTGAGCTTGGAAAGGAGACTTGTGTGAGGAAGTACCTGGAGAGATTGAGTGCTGAATGGAAAAAGGTGAGAGCAAATGATGTAAGAGGAGTGGGGGAGGAATGGGATGTATTTAGGGAAGCATTGATGGCTTGCACAAAAGATGCCTCTGGCATGAGAAAGGTGGGAGTTGGGCAGATTAGAAAGGGTAGTGAGTGGTGGGATGAAGAGGTAAGATTGTTAGTGAAAGGAGGCAAGAAGTCAAGAGAAAGGTGCATGAGGCGAAAAAGAGGGCAAATGAGAGTTGGGGTGAGAGAGTATCGTTAAACTTTAGGGAGAATAAAAAGATGTTTTGCAAGGAGGTTAATAGAGTGCATAAGACAAGAGAACAAATGGGAACATTGGTGAAGGGGGCTAGTGGGGAGGTGATAACAAGTAGTGGTGAAGTGATAAGGAGATGGAGTGAGTATTTTGAAGGTTTGTCGAATGTGTTTGATGATAGAGTGGCAGATTTAGGGTGTTTTGGTTGAGATGGTGTGCGAAGTGAGAGGGTCAGGGAGAACAGCTTAGTAAACAGAGAAGAGGTAGTGAAAGCTTTGTGGAAGATGAAAGACGGCAAGGTTGCGGCTTTGGATGGTGTTGCTATGGAAGTTATTAAAGAAAGGGATAACTGTATTGTTGACTGGTTGGTGAGGATATTCAGTATATGTATGGCTCGTGGTGAAGTGCCTGAGGATTGGCGGAATGCATGCATAGTACCATGGTACGAAGGCAATGGGGATAAAAGTGGGTGTTCAAATTACAGAGGTATAAGTTTGTTGAATATTCCTGGGAAAGTATATGGGAGGGTGTTGAGTGAGAGGGTGGGGACATGTACAGAGCATCAGATTAAGGAAGAGCAGTGTGGTTTCAGAAGTGGAAGAGGATGTGTGGATCAGGTGTTTTCTCTGAGGAATGTATGTGAGAAATACTTAGAAAAACAGATGGATTTGTATGTAGCATTTATGGATCTGGAGAAGGCATATAATCAGGTTGATAGAGATGCTTTGTGGAAGGTGTTGAGAGTATATGGTGTGGGAGGTAAGTTCCTAGAAGCAGTGAAAAGTTTTTATTGAGGATGTAAGGCATGTGTACGAGTAAGAAGAGAGGAAAGTGATAGGTTCCCAGTGAATGTCAGTTTGTGGCAGGGTGTGTGATGTCTCCATGGCTGTTTAATGTGTTCATGAATGGTGTTTTTAGGGAGATAAATGCAAGAGTTTTGGAGAGAGGGGCATGTATGCATTCTGTTGTGGATGAGAGGGCTTGGGAAGTGAGTCAGATGTTGTTCGCTGATGTTATAGCGCTAGAGGCTGATTCGGGTGAGAAACTGCAGAAGTTGATGACTGAGTTTGGTAAAGTGTATGAAAGAAGAAAGCTGAGAGTAAATGTGATTAAGAGCAAGGTTATTAGGTTCAGTAGGGTTGAGGGAGAAGTCAATTGGGAGGTAAGTTTGAATGGAGAAAGACTGGAGGAAGTGAAGTGTTTTAGATATCTGGGAGTGGATTTGGCAGTGGATGGAACCATGGAAGCGGAAGTGATTCACAGGGTGGGGGAGGGGGTGAAGGTTCTGGGAGTGTTGAAGAATGTGTGGAAGGCGAGAACATTATCTTGGAGAGCAAAAATGGGTATGTTTGAAAGAATAGTGGTTCCAAGAATGCTATTTGGTTGTGAGGCATGGACAAAAGATAGGGTTGTACGGAGGAGGGTGGATTTGCTGGAAATGAGATGTTTGAGGACAATAAGTGGTGTGAGGTGGTTTGATCGAGTAAGTAATGAAAGGGTAAGAGAGATGTGTGGTAATAAAAAGAGTGTGGTTGAGAGAGCGGAAGAAGGTGTATTGAAATGATTTGGTCGCATGGAGAGAATGAGTGAGGAAAGATTGACAAAGAGGATGTATGTGTCAGAGGTGAAGGAAATGAGATATGGAAGACAAAATTGGAGGTGGAAGGATGTAATGAAAAAGATTTTGAGCAATCAGGGCCTAAACATACAGGAGGGTGAAAGGCATGCAAGGAATATAGTGAATTGGAATGATGTGGTATACTGGGGTCGATGTGCTGCCAGTAGATTGAATCAGGGCATATGAAGCATCTTGGGTAGACCATGGAAAGTTTTGTAGAGCCTGGATGTGGAAAGGGAGCTGTGGTTTCAGTTCATTACACATGACAGTTAGAGACTGAATGTGAATGAATGTGGCCTATTTTGTCTGTTCCTGGCACTGCCTTGGGGGGGTATGCTATTTCGTGTGGGGGTGGCGATGGAAATGGATGAAGGCAGCAAGTATGAATATGTATATGTGTATGTGTGTATATGTCTGTGTATGTATATGTATGTATACGTTGAAATGTATAGGTATGTATATGTGCATGTGTGACTGTGTATGTATATACATGTGTATGTGGGTGGGTTGGGCCATTCTTTCATCTGTTTCCTTGTGCTACCTCACTAACGGAGGAGACGTTGACAAAGTATTATGAATAAATAGATATAGATATTTTAGGAAAGGAAGTTTTTAGGTACCTAGGAGTGGACTTAGCAGCGAATGGAACCATGGGCGCGGAAGTGAATCATAGAGTAGTTTATGAGGCAGAGGTTCTGAAATTTCTGAGGACTGTGTGGATAGAGAGATTGTTATCTGGGGGGGTGGCAAAATTAGGTATGTTTGAGAGTATAGTAGTCCCAACTTTAGTATATGCATAAGCTATAGGTAAAACTGTGCAGGGGAGAGTGGGTGTGTTGGAAATGAAATGATTGAGGACAATGTGTGATGTAAGGGGGTTTCATCAAGTAAGTATTAAAAGGTAAGAAAGAGGTCTGGTAATAGAAATAGTATGGTTGAGAGAACTAACATTGTTTGGACATATGGTGAAAATGAGTGAGAAAAGGTTGACAAAGTGGATATATGTGTTGAAGGGAGGGAACAAGGGGAACATGGAGATTAAATTAGAGATGAAAGGATAGGGTGAAAAAGATTTTGAGCAATCAGGGCCTAATCATGCAGGAGGATGTAAGGTGTCTGTGGGATGAAGTTAATTAGAATGATGTGTTATCCTGGGATTGACATGCTGTCGATGGGCTGAACCAGGGCATGTGAAGTATCTGGGGTAAACCAATGAAAAGTTTTCAGGCCTAGATGTGGATAGAGAGCTGTGGTTTCAGTGCATTGCATATGACAACGAGAGAATGGATGTAAGCAGTGTGACCTTTCTTCATCTATTTCTGGTTCTTTCTTGCTAAAGTGGGAAATGGTGATCACATATGAAAGAAATGAAGCTGAGTGACTAAGCAGGAGTTTCAGCATATCACACATGGCAGTTTTGAAAAAAAAATGAGTAAAGTAACCTGTCAGGAATTTCAGCACATCATACTTGGCACCTTTCATCAGTACATCAATTTGAATATCTACCATCTCACAGCCAATATGCGTGTTTTCATTTTCCTATTTAAACACTATGGGAAGAGAGTTTTCTTACTTGTTGGGTCCAGTCTCTTAACATTCTTCACCATTGACAAGCCGAAATTCACAGTTTCATTTGGTAGTTTGCTCAAGTCATCAGTCATCCTTACACTAAAACATTAATGTTTTCTGTTCTTTTTAACGTCTTAATCAACTTCTTGTCATAACTTTTGCTTTCTGTGTCTTAGCATTTCATGAAAAACTGTACACTGTCGACATCATTCAACTTGCTTGTAAACTTGAAAAAGGTCACCCCTTTCTCACTTCTCTGTAGGACAGATTTATAGCCCTCAGCTTTTCATTGTAGCTCAGCTGTCTTAAATCAGGTACCTTCTTAGTTGACCTTCACTGGCTCATAATGATTAAATAGATCTTTTAGCTTTTTTAGATGTGGTGACCAGACTTGGGAGGTATAATGCAGCATTGTTTGTATTATATTTTTTTACTAGATATTAGATCCCTTGTGGTAAGGTCCTTCACTCAGTCAAATGGATTAGTTTTTATTGAGATTAGCTTTGTTTCAGGTACTTTATTCTGTCAAAAGGATTATTTTTTATTGAGTTTAGCTTTGTTTCAGGTACTTCCTTCTGTCAAAAGGATTATTTTTTATTGAGATTAGGTTTGTTTCAGGTACTTGTATTGGGGAGAAGCCATAATTTACTTCTTATGGTAATTATTACATTTGTGTGCATCCAGAGTTTGTGTTATCCCACTTATCCTTGAGTGATTTTTCACTTGATTTGTTTTAGTTAAGTTCTTAGCAGGATGAATTAGTGATAAGACCCTGGCCTGAATAACTAGTGTGTTTTTGCTGAGCTCTGCATTGTAACTAATGCTAGGTATCATTTTCTCTAATGCTAGGTTATGTTTTCTGTCATCCAACTTCCTCTGCTATAAATTCATCGTAATCCTGCAAACAATTGTCTCTACATGTGAATGATTGCCAGCTATGTCAAAGAATCTAGTGACCTTGCAGACTTAAATAATTCTAGTGACTTCATAGCCTTAAGGGTTATCAATACTTATTTTGATGTGATAATTGTCTTGCATTGATCAGTGTTTCATTTTACACCCACAAAGTAAATGCTTAATAATAATGCTTTGAATATGGAAATCAGTATATACTTTTTTGATTGCAAGGGTGTCAGCTCTGCATAGTTAGTTGTGAAGTTCAAGTGTGAGCGGTTAATAATGTCTGCAGTGGTTGTATTAATGCCAAGTAATGATCAGAAAGAGGCTAAGGGTTTTTTGTTGTAAGAACGAATATAACTAGTATTCATGATGTGGAGTGTGTTGAGAAGGGAGTTTTTAGATTATATGATAGTAATATGTAGGTTATTTTATACTCTAGGGTTGCAATTATTCACAAATTTATATTTTGCTTTTCATAAGTCATGACTACCTTAATTACCCCAATTATTATGAGGATCCCTGAAAAAAACTCATTCGTGATGCCAGTGGAGCAGGCTCACTTGTATCTGGGGGCTGGTACCATACATTTCTCTCATTCACCTCTTGGGCATTTGAGTGCTGCTTCCTGCCACCATGTGTGTCAGTCTCTCTTGAGTAACCATATGATAATCTTATATTCTACCGTATCATTTGGAGATTTTCATCACGTCAGGATGCCTAGCAACATCTGCAAGCTCTGCAGGGGGCAACTTTTCCTGCTAGTGTAGTTGGCAAGGGGGAGAAGAGGGCTTTTTCCTTGGGGGAGAAAGTGAAAATCATTGATGAATTTAACACCATAGGTGGAGCTTCCATTGGTGGTCAGCACCATGGTGAAAATTAGAGCATGAGTCAAAATATTGTGTCAAGCTAAAACCAGAGAAATTCTGAAAAAAACTATTCACAATCTTCACTCAGGAAGACAACACTTTACATCAAGAATTGATGCACCAGGATATGGAGAACACCTTCAAGATTTGGGTTGGGGAGGTGCAGATGTGTCGAGATATACAGAATAGACCCGTGAGTTAACAGCAGGCATTGGAAATTTTAAGAATGTGCAGTGTTTTAGATATCTGGGAGTGGATCTGTCAGCGGATGGAACCATGGAAGCGGAAGTGGATCATAGGGTGGGGGAGGGGGCGAAAATTTTGGGAGCCTTGAAAAATGTGTGGAAGTCAAGAACATTATCCCGGAAAGCAAAAATGGGTATGTTTGAAGGAATAGTAGTTCCAACAATGTTGTATGGTTGCGAGGCGTGGGCTATGGATAGAGTTGTGCGCAGGAGGATGGATGTGCTGGAAATGAGATGTTTGAGGACAATGTGTGGTGTGAGGTGGTTTGATCGAGTAAGTAACGTAAGGGTAAGAGAGATGTGTGGAAATAAAAAGAGCGTGGTTGAGAGAGCAGAAGAGGGTGTTTTGAAATGGTTTGGGCACATGGAGAGAATGAGTGAGGAAAGATTGACCAAGAGGATATATGTGTCGGAGGTGGAGGGAACGAGGAGAAGAGGGAGACCAAATTGGAGGTGGAAAGATGGAGTGAAAAGGATTTTGTGTGATCGGGGCCTGAACATGCAGGAGGGTGAAAGGAGGGCAAGGAATAGAGTGAATTGGAGCGATGTGGTATACAGGGGTTGACGTGCTGTCAGTGGATTGAATCAAGGCATGTGAAGCGTCCGGGGTAAACCAAGGAAAGCTGTGTAGGTATGTATATTTGCGTGTGTGGACGTGTGTATGTACATGTGTATGGGGGGGGTTGGGCCATTTCTTTCGTCTGTTTCCTTGCGCTACCTCGCAAACGCGGGAGACAGCGACAAAGTATTAAAAAAAAAAAAAAAAAAAAAAAAAAAAAAAAAAAAGCATCTTACGTGCACCATTTGTTCCTTACCGCACAGTTAATTGTCGACTCAGTGAAGGAGTGTACCACATATTCCTGCCTGTCGTTATATCTTTTTACTCATCTTCTGATGGGTTACAATGTAAGAGGCTTTCTGACAGTGTATGAACACACAATCTAAACATCCATCTCCATGGTCTAAGAATCTCACCATGTCATAGAGGTCTAAAAGGTTTATAACGCATGCATGTTTTTTTGAAGCCATATTGTCTCACAGTTAAGAAGTCTTTCCTTTGTGAGGGATCATTCATTTGTATTTTATTACCTTTATTGTGTTTTACAAAGTGTTCATGTCAGTGTTAATTTTCCTTTTAGACGCAGGGTCTGTGGGAGGTCCAGATCTGTACTGTATATGGCAGTAAGAAAGATAAAATTCACAAACTTTTTGGCAGTTTAGTAAATAGTGTGTTTTTGGTAAACAAGGGACAATTGACTCACAAATTCATTAAGAAAAATTATGGTTTTTGATAATTTTTGTGCATCTTATTGAAATTGAAAATAAAAAGATGCAGTTTTTGTAATATTTATGATTGGCTGATCCAGTAAATAATTTGTTTTTCTGAAATTAGGAATGGTAAGCTCTTAAAGAATTAAGATTATGATAATGATTTTGAAATCTTTTGTGCACCTAATCACACAAGAAAGTTGAGATTTTTTACATGCTTATGATTGGCCAGTCTAGTAAATTATATATTTTTCCCAAACTAGAAATAGTTGATTCTTAATTCTTCAGAAATAAGATAATAGTCTTGATATTTCTTGTGCACTTGTTCGTAAATTTTTGTGTGTATGTGTGTGTGTGTGTGTGTGTGTGTGTGTGTGTGTGTGCATGCATGCATGCATGCATGTTTACATTGGGAAGGCCACAAAAATCAATTGAGTATCATAAGGGTTACTTGATATTGGCTAACTTATTAGTTGAATTGTTTTATGCACAGAGATTCCAATTGCGGAGGAACAGCACAGCACCAGGAGTAATAGAGGATGTATGGATAAGGTATTTGCTTTGAAGAATGTGTGTAAATTTTTTTTTAAAGAAACAGAGGTTTGTATGAAGATTTTATGGATCTGGAGAAATCATATGCTATGTGTGAGATGTATGAATATGTGATATGGGATGAAAGCCACAAGAATCTTTAAATAGTTTGTATCAAAAGAGTAAGGCATGTGTGTGGATAAGAATCAGGGAAGATGAGTGGTTTCATGTGAAGGTGGGTCTGTGGCAGGGACACGTGATATGACCATGATTGTGTAATTTGTTAATGGATAGGATAGTGAGGGAAGCTGAATGGAAGGTTCTTGGAGAGAGAAGCAGGTTTGCAGTTTGTCAGGGATGTTGGGCTTTGGAGATGGGTCAATTATTGTTTGCTGAAGAGACCGTGCTGGTGGTAGATTCAGTTGAGAAATTGCAATAGTTATTTTTATAAGTCTGGGAGAGTATTTTGATGGAGGAAGTTGGGAATAAATGTGAAGAAAAGCAAGGTCATTAGGTTTAGCATTGGAGAAAGACAGGTAAGTAGGGGTGTGAGTTTGAATGGAGAAAACTTTGAGAACGTTAAGTGTTTTAGGTACCTGGGTTCAAACATAGTAGCATACAGAACCATGGGAGCTGAACTGAGTCATAGGGTGGATGAAGGGGTAAAGGCCTTGGAGCATTGAGGAATGTTTAGAAAGAAAGGTTGCTATCTGAGAGGGTGAAGATTGGTATGCTTGAAGATATAGTAGTCCCAGAGGTGGTATATGGATTAGAGGCATGGGTTCATGATGAGAATGTATAGTGGATGGTAACTATTGGAAATCAAATGTTTGAGGACAATATGTAGTGTGAGGAGGGTTGATTGAGTGAGAAATGATAGGGTAAGAGAGAGGTGCAGTAATAAGAAGAGTGTGGTGACATAGTTACATAGACAAACAACACATACCCAAGGTCCAAGCGACGTAGTGTGGACTTATCACTTTATAATCGTATGACATAGCAGCTTTTTGAGTATTGTGAGGTCAAGCTAGTGGTGTGGGCATGCAAGCAACCAACTCTCAAGAGCAAAAACCAAAGTAATACCTATAGAGGAGGGAAAGTGTACCAACATTGCAGCGTAGAGCAAGAGGGTCAAGTTTGGGAGTTAGTCTGGGACATTTTATAAATCAGACCACTTTTGACTCTGTCAAATAAGAATGCAGAACTAGAACCTCCCAGATGTGAGAGCTGTACTCCATAAAAAGAAGAATCAATCCCTTGTATAAATGGAGCAATTGTTCAGAAGAAATTTCAACATATTAACAGGACATCCAGTTTCTTAGAGGCAGACTTATCTATTCCTGTAATGTGGGGTTTCAAAGAAAGACTAAATCTTACAGTAATACCAAGTATGTTCATTGAGTCAAGATGTTGAATTAGAGAATTGTCAAAGGAGAGACGAGAGTTTTGAGAAATTTTTGATAGAGAAATGGGTAGAAACTGTGTCTTGGAGGCATTAAACTTAAAAGATATTGTCTAACCCAGTGAGATATCCTATTCAAGTCTGAGTTTATTGATGAACCTGTGTTAAGATGAGATGCAGATTGAGTGAGAGAAGCCGTAACAGAATTGAATGATGTGGATGAATGCAGTGTTGAGTCGTCAGCATATGAGTGCATTGGATTATTTATTGAGAGGAAATCTTTGAAGAAAAAGAGAAAAAGTTTAGGGGACAGGACAGAACCTTGAGGGACACTGCTGTTGTTGGAGGAAAGAGGGGTGGCTGATCCATCAACAACTACAAAGATAGATCAGCCATAGAGTAAGAGGGGAGCTTTGAGATGAGACCCTGATGCCACGCCCTGTCAAAAGCCTTAGCCATCACCAGTAGATCTCACCTTATGAAAGCAATACTGGTTGGTGATCAGAGAGAAGACTGTGATTTTCAAGTTGTTTAAGGATAGAGGAGTTGAGGAGGGATTCAAAGATTTTGGAAATGGTAGATGTCAAAGTAATAGGACGATAGTTAGAGGGGTCAGAACGGTCACCCTTCTTAGGGATGTGATGTATCAAGGCGTGTTTCCAAGAAGGAAAAGTCTTGGTTTTTAAGCAGAAACAGAACAGACAGGCAAGCATAGATGCAAATTCAGAGGCACGCTTTTAGTACATGAGGATGAATGCCATCAGGACAATAAGCCTAGCTTTTATCCTGAGGAAGAAGCTCTTTATGGACAGTCTGAAAAGAGATTACAGTAAGGGACAGGATTAGTAAGAGGAGCATCAGGGGGTGAAGGAATATTATAGTCATCGAAGGTGAAGTTAGAGGAGAAACAGGAACCAAAGATAGTTGCATTGTGTATGGGAGAGGCAGCTATATTACCGTCAGAACAGAAAAGTGAAGGAAAGGTAGAGCTAAAGACTAGGAACACCTATCACTGGATGAAAAGGAAAGTTTATCTCACTTCCTTTGAATAAAGGAACACTTAGCCTCATGGGTAATGTGCTTGCAGTGATTACGGGCAGTGATAAAAGCTGAATGGGAGGTGGAGGAAGGAGATTTTTCCAAGCCTGATATGCCTGATCCCTTGCTTTATTGGCCTCAGAACAGGAACAGTTGAACCATGTATTTGATGAAGAGTTCTTCTTGTAGGAAGAGGGCATAAATGCTTCCATTCCCATAACGATAATCTCTTCTATGTGTTTGGCAGCGACGGAAGCATCATCACATAAGAGACAGTAATTTACACAAGGAAAGTCAGAAAAGGAGCTACACAAGTTTTTCCAGTCAACTCTGTTATGATGCCTGATTTAATGGACCCTGATACAATGGATTTTGGATTTAACAGACAAATAATATACAGTACACTAATTTATAATTATTTGAAAAATTGAAAAAGAATGAAAGTCTTAAATGCCACACCTTGCACATTTCATATTGCACTTGTTTCTGGTAGCTTGGGGTAGACTTGCTTTGTTTCCGTCTCAGTCTGCCTCAAACTATCATGCATTTTGGTTGTATAAAGAGTGTTTCTGTTATTTCAGAATTGTGACTTTATTTGTTAAGTAATTTTGCAATCTTTACTATTCAAACTGGCAATAAGTGATTGTAAGAGGTGCAATGAAAGCAGGTAGTCTGTCCTCACTTTATTATAAAGAAGTATCCTTTCACTGGAAAGATGTAGCGTTCCTATGCTGCTGGGTGCCAGCTGCGCAGCTACATACCACACAATTGACCCTACATCTCATGAGATTTTGGTAATTGAATGTGACATTTTGTTACAGCAAAAAAGTCTAAAAACAAGAAAAGTGAATGAAATTAAAATTCGACAAGGCGTAAGGCAAACATACAATACAAATCAATGCTCAGCAACAAAACTCTTCCTTTTTATGTGAACAGAACAAAAATAACATAACAAATTAGTGTGTTCACTCTTCACAGAAGCCACCACTAACATAATCTTGCAAGTGTGTGGGTCGGTGTCTCACATATTGAGGGTGCCATCGCCTAAGACTGGGTATTGCCATAACTGGGGGCAAAGCCGCTGCTGTTGGGTACTCTCCTTGACCCACAGGTGTCATGGGGATCAGCGAAACCTTGGGGTGTAGGTGACAGTGGTTTCGAGAACACATGTGGCCACTGCCATCCAGCTTCACTGAATATTGTCTGTGTAGCTTCATCACCACTACCACACCCAACCTGTCCCACACCTTTGAAGTAATATCCTGCATGCAGACAGGGTTGCTCATGGACAGCTGAGGCAGCATAGCAGCGTCACCTGCTGGGCCGCCCTGCACGCAAGCCTAGCTTTCTGCTATGGCCTGTTCCCTGTTTCACTGAGCAGTTCTCCATCGCCATTTTATCAGATAATGTTACCAGGGCGCTGGGACACCATCTCGCAACCGTCTTCCTGCTGCCACTGTATGGGTGACTTATCCCACTCTCTTAGGGAGTGCTGAGATATCAGAGCATAGCCTGAGTCACTTTGCTGTTGTGAAGTCTACCTCCAACACTCATGCTGCCCCTTAACACCAGTTTGGCTGCCATTATGGCTGCTTCAGCACATCCATTGGACTGGGGGCAATGGACTGAGGAGATGCAGTCCGTGATTCTCCATTTTTTTTTTTAAGAAAGCTTGCATCTCCTTGTTGTCTATATTGGTTCCCCCATCTGAGGTGATTTCCCTGGTCGCACCCCATCTCCTGAAGAAGGTGAGCAGCTTTGCAATAATTTGGGATTTACCCACATAAGTTCAAATCCTACACACTGCATCATG
This sequence comes from Panulirus ornatus, assembly GCF_036320965.1. Taxonomy (NCBI): domain Eukaryota; kingdom Metazoa; phylum Arthropoda; class Malacostraca; order Decapoda; family Palinuridae; genus Panulirus; species Panulirus ornatus. Next base: position 22,378,982 of record NC_092231.1, on the reverse strand, counting down.
TAAGGGGTGCAGTGAAAGCAGGTAGTCTGTCCTCACTTTATTATAAAGAAGTATTCTTTCACAGGTGCTTACCACCCTACTGCCATACCACACACTAAACCCTACATTGATAGAGGAGTTAAAAAAAAAGTGTGTGAACTCAAATGTGGCACAGAAATATATTATATTCGAGTTAATGGACTTTCGGCATTAGCAAACACCACTTCTTGCTATAAGTCCATTAGATGGAGGGTTTAATGTATTTAGCTTAGAAGAGGCTACTGGAGGGGGAAGTGCCAATTGAATAGATACATTTATGAGAATGTGATCAGATGAAGTAATTGGGGGTGAGATTGTGCATTTACAGTGAGGTGGACTAGAAGTGAAACACAAATCAAGAATATTTGGAGAGTGATCACAGCTATCAGAAATATGGGTAGAGAATGGGAAACATGAGGGCTTCAATCCCTCCACCATCTGTATGGGAGAAATTCAGTCATTCCCTATTGTGAATGTTGAAACCCCTATGGGAGACAGTCTCAGTTTCTGGGTGAAAGAGTATCACAGTCTCATGGCAGGAGTTTAGATAGTTGAAGAATTATATAAAATTTATAGAATTAGGAGAGCAATAGGCAAAACAAAGTAAAAGTGTGGTAGTAGGGAGACGGACCTTGAGCCACACAACATTGGAGTTTAGAGACTCAAGGTCCTTGAGGCATGCAACAGGTGTGTTGATGTTGGAATGATTACAGACACCACCTTTGAACTGGAATCATGAGTGGAGGTTAAAGTTAGATATGAAAAAGGACTAGTGAGAATACCATTCGACAGCTGTGTCTCAGACATAGGTGAGATGTAAGGAGAGGTACTAGACAGACCATGAATGTTGGTATAGTGAATAGAAAAAGAGGAAGGCCTTTACAAAGAGGGAAAGGTTGTGGGAGGGGCTGGTGCTACTGCTGCCAGAGCCCTCCCTCTCATTAGCAGTAGAGTCATGCAGAAACCCAGTCAAGGGAGACTGCTTAAAATATTGAAAGAGATTAAAATCTCTTGATCAATAAATCTCTCCAGGATGAATAATCTGGCAGGATTGGAGGCAGACTTCACCCCCTTATTCAAAAAGGGATGCCATGAACTGCCAGGCAGTTACCATCCTAATAGGCTTACATCGATTATTGTAAAGACAATTATAAGGATAAACTTGAGCTCTAGCCTCTCAACTTATAATGCCTATATTATTCTTGATGTTGAAGAATGATACAATATTTCTTACTGACTCAAAGCATTTAACATGGGTTAATCAATGTTGGTATATTACTGCAACATGGCCAGGGAGAGATCAGTGCTTAAGAAGGTAAGGTTTAATTGTCACAGTCTCTCTTCATAGGGCTTGTTATGCAAGGAATCATTTTAGCCCTTCGCTACACTGCTCCCAGTTTAAGAATATCCTTGCTTACTTGAGGGATCCAAGACTGCATCACATATTCAAGGTGTGGTCTAAATAGACTTATAGTGACAGTATCTCATTCTTGCCTCTATATGTAAAGTTTTGCTTGATAGATCATAACATCCTGTTTGCTTTCTTGACAGCCTAGATCCCTCACATTAGGGCTGTCCTACGTCTTATGGCCCTTTGGTTCTTAATCAGATTTCTTTTTGAGGTCTCCTACTTGTATCAGCTGACATTTACTGATGTTAAATGGAACTTGCCATTTTTAAACAGTTCAGCTATTTTATCTAGATCCTCTTGTAATCTTAGCCCATCTTCATCAGTTGAGATGGGTTTGCCGATCTTTGTGACATCCACAAATTTGCCCACTAAGTTATTTAGCCCTACATCAGTATAGTTAATACAAATGATGAAAAGTGCAGGCCCAAGTGTGGAACCCACTAGTAATGGGTGACCACAGTAATGATTCACCATTCATTACGACTCTGTCTCCTATCAGGTTAACCAGGCTTCTATCCATTTTCCCATGCAACCAGTAATCCCCAAGGCCTGGACTTTATGCATCAGCCTAACATTGGGTCTTCGTTGAATGCTTCCTAGAAGTCCAGAAATATAATATCTTTTGACTTTGTCTTTTGTGGATATTGAATACATATGATGAAATTCAAGGAGTTTTGTAAGCTATAATCTGTGTCTTCTAAAATTATGCTGTGTATTGTTAATCAGACTGTGGTGTTCCAGCTACACCATGATTTTATCTCTAATAATCAACCTCAAGAGTTTACATATAATTGATGCAAGGCTAATAGGATGGTAATTACCTGGCAATTCATGGCTTCTCTTTTTGTATATCGGAGTGACATCTGCCAGTCTCAAGTCCTGCCGGACTACTCCATCCTGGTGAGATTTGTTGAAAATAGTTGATGGCCCTGCTATTTCGTGTTTGACATTTTTTATTATTTGTGGATAGAAACGATCAGGACCTGGGCTCTTATTAGTCTTCAACTTACCTATCTGTGTTAGTACTTTAACTTTGACAGTAAATTCTGCTATTTATCAATGTCTCAAAAAATTTTTATTGCCTTTTAGTGTAAAAACAGAACTAAAATACTTGTTCAGGGTTGTTGCTATGCTTTTATCCCCTACAGTGGTTCTCTGTTGTTGTTTACTAAAGGTCCTATCCCACTCCTTCTACGTTTCTTATTATTGATATATCTGTAAAATCTTTTAGAACCTGTGTTGCTATCTCTTGCAATACTTACTTCATGTTCTCTCTTGGCCTTTTTTATAAGATTTTTACTGTATCTAATGACTGTGTTGCAATATTTGAATCATTTTCTGATTTCTTAAGCCCATAGAGGATATTTCTGTGCTGCACAACTCTTGCAATATCTGGGGAGTACCATTCAGGCTTGTAGTTAGTTTTATTGTTTTTTTCATGCATTAAGACAGATGAAAAGCAGTGAAATTATTTAGAGATATGGAAAAATGATTGAGGAGTGGTTGACAAAGAAGGTGTATGTGTCAGAAGTAAAGGGGACAAGATAAAGAGGGTGACTGAATCAGAGATGGAAGGATGGAGTGAAAAAGGTCTTGAGTGCTTAGGGTTATGCATGGGATAGAGTGAATTGGAAAGATGTGGTATACAGGGGGTTACATGCTGTCAGTGGACTGAACCAACACATATGGCAGCCATGGAAAGGTCTGTGGGATGTGGTTTTGGTGCTTTACATGTGACAGCTATAGAGTGAATATGTATTTGGGCCTGCCTCACGAACACAGAAAATGATTAATTTTTATTTTGTAAATGGAAATATGGGTGACATATGGTAAAGAATTTATTTGTGTGTCAGATAGAATTTTGGGATTTATGCATTACGTTCATGTACCACTTTCATTATTGTCATTATTTTATTTTTAGAATTACTTCCATTTTGATACTTATGTGGGTTTTTGTGAATATTATGAGATTACTTATTGAAGATATTTGATAATGATTTCTTTATACACAGGTTCCCTGAATTATGACGGTATGAGGATCTAAGCCTTTTAAGTGTCTCCAGTGTTAAGGAGCTTCATGATCCACAGAGGCATTACAATGCTGGGTCAGAATATCGTGGCACCTCTCGTCTACTGTCCCTCGTTCCCTGCACCTCTCCCCCACCACTACTTCCATCATCAGGTTGTTCAGCACAGCTGCTATCCTCTGTGCAGGGGCTTGGAGGCCAAAGGGTAGGTGGACTTTCGCGAGAGCCATCATTCTACAATATAACCTCAGTTCAGTCTGGTTCTAGTCACAATAACGCTGAGGCAGCTGGTGATTCAAAGACATTGTACTCATGCAGTCGACAGAAGTCCAGATTCTCAGGGTCTTGGGAGAATAAAACAAGACGAGATACCTATGACAATCAGTATAATCCTAATAATGAAGTCCCTATCCAAATGTACAGTAACAGTGATGCAATAACATGTGCAGCTGATGCAGCTGAATCATTAGAGGCGTGGGAGGGAACATCTACACTTCAAAAAACAATGGTAGTGCCACGGACAGAATATATAATAGTGGACATTCCATTACAAATTGGCATGGGGAGTCCCTACTCCTCATCATGCTTCATTCTCATTGATCGCTGACACTTGAAAACATATTGTTGCTACTTGTCCATTATCAGTGCATGTTGTGAAGTATATTCAACTTCATTTGAAAGTTGAAACTAAAATTGTTAATGATTAAGGACTGGATTACAGTGTATCTGATTTTATCAATGAATGTTATTCTTTTGAATCCTGACAAGGCTCAAAACAACTGAACCTGTCACAGAAGTGTATTTATTGTATCCAAGGCAAGTTCTTTGTTGTAAGATCGATAGATAATTATCTAAGGACTTTTTGTTATTATGATTTTTTTTCAGCAACTTATACAGTTGTTAAATTGGAAAAATACAGGTCACCATCATACATAACTTAACTTAGCCACCATAAATCCATGAAATTCACATAGGGGAGCTCTTCTTTTCAAGGATTACATTTCATGTTAGTATGCTGATTTTTTTTTCTTTTTTTTTTTTTTGGCAGCTTATTTCTGTATAGATTTCATTGCAATGTCAACAGGGAAAACTAGTTTTCATGTGTGATAGATAAGTCCTTGATAGTCATACTGAATGAGTTATTTATTGATGTACTTCTACATCTTTATTTATTTATTTGAATGAAAGAAAAACCTTACTAGGGATTATCTGTATTGTGGAGAAAGTTTTGCTTTATACAAATAAATTTCACCACCTTATTTATTTTGGTTAAAAATCTTCAACATACTATGTTTGGTAGATTCTTTCAGTAAAAGACTGAATGGGAGTCATACTAGAAATAATAGTTCTAATATTTTATAAGCATCACAGGTTTGTAGGGTATTGGATGAAGCTCAAATGTATTTGAAATATGGAAGATCGAGAGAAATCACAGAGAAAAATATGCAGCATAGACTTTTCTAGGACTGAAATTGATAATGGGCTTCTCACTTTATTCCTATCTTTTATACCTAATTATCATTGTCATACAACCCCAGGAATCCTATTCTGGGTCTCATGCAGCTATGATTCAAGCAGTAGTAGGGAAGTAAGGAACTCCTTTAAAGTGAGAAGTTACTTAACAAGACTGTACACTTGTTTGTCCACTGACTTACTGGCCAGTTCCTCTCATCTCCCTCAATCAGCATCCTCACTTCTCTCTCCAAGACTCTCATATTTAATTCCCTTACCATTCCATTCATAAACAATTTGAACATCCATTGTGTCACCACATACCCCTGCTGCAGACCAGCCTTCACTTGGAACCATTCACTCTCCTCTCTTTCTCCTCGTACACATACATTACATCCTTGCTAAAAACTCCTTACTGTTTGTAGCAGCTATCCTCCCACTCCATATATTCTTAAGGCCTTCCATAAGGCATCTCAATCAATCCTTTCATATGCTTTCTCCAAGTCCATAAATGCCACATACAAATCCATCTGTTTATCTAAATATTTCTCATACACATTCATTAAAACAAATACCTGACCCCACACATCTTCTGCCTCTTCTGAAACCACACTGCTCCTCCCCAATCTAATGCTCTGTACATGCTTTCATCCTTTCTGTCAAATCCTTCCCACGCAACTTACAGGTATACTAAACAAACTTTTAGCACTGTAGTGTGAACACTCATCTATATCCCCATTTACATAATACTGAGGCTCTATTCATGCATTTCACCAATCCTCAGGCACCCCACCATAGTCCATACGAAAACTGAAAATCCTTCCCAACCAATCAACAACAGTCACCTCCTTTCTTATTAAATTCAGCTGCAGTAGCATCCACTCCAGCTGCCTTGCTGCATATCTTCTTGCCTAAGGGTTTCACCACCTCTTCTTTCCTCACCAAACTACTCGCCATGCCTCTTCACATACCACCCCATCCAAGCACCATGCATCTACAATTCAGTCATCAAACACATTCACCAGTGCTTTAGAATACTCACTCTGTCTCCTCACTTCATCACTAGGTATTATCACTTCTCTTTTTGTCCCCTTCACTGATGTTCCTATTTGTTATTTTGTTTTTTGCACACTTTGTACTTCCTTCCAAAACATCATATTCTCCCCAAAGTTTACTAATGCTCACTCACTCAGCACCTTCCTCTTGACCTCCTGCTGCTTTCTCTTATGTATCCCCCAATCATTTGCACTCCTTCTCTTTAAGCACTGCCCAGATATCTTTCTTTTCTCTTTCATTAGCACCTTTACTTCATCCCATCACTTAGTACCCTTTCTAATCTAGCCACCTCCCACCTTTTGCATGCCACATGCATCTCTTGCACATGCCAGCACTGCTTCCCTAAATACCTCCCATTCCTCACCCACTCCCCTTGCTTCATTTACTCTCACCTTTTGCCAGTTTACACCCAATCTTTCCTGGCTTCATTTACTCTAACCTTTTGTCATTCTACATCCTATCATTCCTGGTATTTCATCACATAAGTTTCTTTTCCAGCCTCTCTTACTTTCACAACTTTCTACAAATCTTCATCCTTGCATCCTCAAGATAGTAATCAGACATTTTGCCAGCTGCCCCTGTGAGCACATCTACAACCAGTGATCAGGCATCCCACCAACTGTCTCTTTCAGCACATTTACATCCAAAAATCTGTTACATGCCTACCAATTTATATGTAATCCAGTTATCCTTAATTACTAGTCCTTTTTCGGCACACTACTCCGTAAGATGTTCACCATTCCCATAGTCCTTTTTCAGCACCCTACTCCATAAGATGTTCACCATCCCCTTAGTCCTTTTTCAGCACACTACTCCATAAGATGTTCACCATTCCCATTCATAACATTGAATACCCTCTGCCACCTTATCATACCCTCAACTTCCATATTACTTACCTTCACATTTAACCACCTATCACGAATATCCAGTCTCTTACATCAGAACTGCTACACACTCACACAGCTACTCCCAAAAAACTTGCCTTTCATGGTCTTTCTTCTCAAGGTGCATAAGCTTTAACATCACCCATCTCCCACTTTCATTTTTACCCACATCAGTCAAGAGTTTACTTCGTCACACTCTATTACACATTCCCACAACTCCTGCTTCAGGAGAAGTGCTACTCCTTTCTTATCTCTTGTCCTTTCACCAACCAACTTTACCCTGAGACATTTCCAAATATTCATCCCCTTTACCCTTGATCTTTGTTTTGCTCAAGAGCCAGAACATCCAAGTTTCTCTCCTTAAACATACTACCTATCTTTCCTCTCTTCTCATCTTGATTACATTCACTCACATTTAGGCACCCCAGTCTGTGCCTTCAAGGAGAATGAACTCTCGCAGCATGGCTCCTTCTGTTCCTAACAGTGGATAATGAGGAGAAGCTATCACACTTCCTTTGAATAAAGGAATGCTTTGCCTCATGGATAACATACTTGCATTGATTATGGGCACTGATAAAAGCTGAATAGGAGCTAGAAGAAGGAGAATTTTTCCAAGTCTGATATGCCTGATCCCTTGTCTGAATGGCCTCAGAACAGGAACGGTTGAACTTTTGATTGGATGAAGAGGCTGCCTTTGAGGAAGAGGGAATAAGTGCTTCCATTCCTGCAAGAATATCCTCTGCTATGCATTTAGCAGAGGCAGAAGCATCACCACATAAGAGACAGTAATTTGCTCAAGGAAAGTCGGAAAAGAAGTTATATAAGTTATTCCATCAGCTATGTTGAGGTTGCAGTATTTACTCTTAGAAAGGGCTGCTGAAGGGGGAGGTGCCATTAGAATAGATACATTTCTGAGAGTATGATAAGATGAACCAATTGGGGCTAGATTGTGTACTTACATCTGGATGGACTAGAGGTGAAAAACCAATTCAGAATGTCAGGAGTGTGGTAACAGCAGTCAGGAATATGGGTGGGGTTGGAGATAACTTGCTCTAAATCATTGAGAATGGAGACTGTGAGGGCTTCAATCCCTCCACCATCCATGTGGGAGAAATTTTAGCCATTCCTTATTTTGAACATTGAAATCACCAAGGTGGAGGATCTCAGCTTGCAGGTGAGAGGATGGCACAGTCTCATGGCAGAGTTTATCAAAGAAGTTGTGTTGAGACAAAAGGCAGATTGAGTGAGAGAAGAAGAAGCAGATTTGAAGGATGTGGGGGAATGCTTTGTTGAGTCATCAGCCTATGAGCTCATTTGGTTATTTCTAGAAGAAAAGAATTAGTTGATAAAAATTAGAAAAATTGTAGGAGACATGACAAAACCTGCTGTTGATGGGGAATCTGTTGATGGAGAATGGGGTTAGAGGCTGATCCATCAACAACCCCGGAGATGAATTGGCTTGAGAAGAAGCCAGATCTGAGGGAGCAAAGTGAGGGAGGGAAGCCAAAGAGGTGATCTTACAGATGAGTACCTGATGTCACACCCTGTCAAAAGCTTTGGATATATCAAGAGCAACTTCATAGGATTCCAGAAAACGGTGTTCCTTTTTTTTATCACAACTTTTAATATCCTTCCCAGACAATTTCTTGTTTTCATGTCTTTGTAATATTTTCCACAGATTATTATCCCTGTCAATTGCTTTCTTCATATCCATTAATGCTACATATAACTCTTGTTTCTCTAAGTATTTCTCACATACATGCTTCAAAGCAGACACCTGATCCACACATTCTCTATCACTCCTAAAGCTACATAGTTCCTCCTTAATCTGGAGCTCTGTGAATGCCACCACCAAAATCAACAGACTTATACCTTTGTAATTTTAGCACACACTGATGTTCTTCTTGCCTGTTTGCCTATACAGGCATTTCAGAAGTCTCCAGGCACCTCATCATGAGCCATACATGCATTGAAAATCTTAATTAACCAGTCAGCAATACAATTAGCCTCTTTTGAGAAATTGAACTGCAGCCAGTTTCTTGCACTTTATCATATGCAATTCTTTTACCATCACTTCTCTTTTCACCAAACCACTTGCCACAACTCTCTCACTTCCTATACCTCCACATCCAGAACATTCCACATGTCCCATCCTATTATTGAACATATTCAATGATCTTCAGAATACTCACTTCATATTCTCTTCACATCATTTCTGCCAATTATCACTTCCTCATATGCCCCCTTTTCTGATGTTTCCCTTTATTTTCTTGCTTTTCTTGTCAATTACCATGGCTTCATTTACTCACCTGTTGCTGTTCTACACTCAAATTTTCTTGGTATATCTTCACTTAAGCCTCTTTTCCAGGCTTACTCACTTTCACCACTATCTTCCAACCCATGTCATTTCTTCATTTCGTAATTTCTCCACAAACCTTCACTTTTGCTTCCACCAAGTAATGATAAGATATTCCACCAGCATATTGACATCCTAGAGGCTTTCCTTTGAATACCTTTCAATTAGTACACAGTACAGTGATGCCTGCTTTCCATCACCCGTACTCACACACATATACTTATGTATGCCCCTCTTTTTAAACCATTTATTTCCAATTACCTGTCCTTGTTCAACACACAACTTCACAAGCTGTTCACCATTTTTACCTATATCACTGGATGCCCCATGCCTACCAGTTATACCTACACTGGTATTCAAATCACCCATCATTAATACTCTAAATTCTTTGCCTCAGAATTTCAGACACAACTGCTCAGCTCCTCCTAAAACACTCCCCCCTCTTCCTTGCATCTATCGTTTCCAGTGCATGTACACTAATAATTGCCCACCTGCCATAATCCATTTTCATTCTTACCCACACTAATGTGGGGTTCGTTTCCTGACAACATTTTACACAGCGCCACAACTCCTCTTTCATTAGCAGTGGGACCCATCTTCAGCTCTGGTCCTCTTATTAACACCTAACTTTGCCACAATTCCTCCTTCAGCAGTAGTTCTACTTCTTTTTGAGCTCTGCCTCACACCCAAACCTGTGACTTTACCCCCAGACGCTCCCAAACCCTATTTTCCCTCATCCCCTTAATCTTTGTTTCACTCAGGACTAGAACATCTAGGTTCCTCTTCCCAAACATCTGCCTATCTCTCTCTTTTTCTTATCTTTTTGTTTACTTCCTTACACATTCAGGGACCTTAGCCTGAACCTTCAAGGAGGATGAGCACACCTTTCTTGGATACCTCATGTTCCACTTTTGCAATATGAAGTACAGGTTGTGGAGGGTTTCTAGTCCCCAGTTTATGTCCCCTCTAGTTGACTTTCATGACATGTTGGGAATACATTGAAAGTATTTTTTTTTCTCCGATTCCCATGGATAGGTTAGATATATGAATATATACTTACATACTTCCTACCGCAGGACTCACTATTATCTACATGAAACTCTTCAGTGCTGAGGAACCCATGTCCACCAGGCAAGACCACAGCTCATGAATTGTACTGATGTGTGTGGTTCTGTGTGGGGAGGGTGTCAGGCATCTGAGCAGAGAGTTTTTGGTGTCTTCATCGTGGTTGTTTCATTGTGGGTATGAAGAGTATTATAATATATTAAATTGTTTTAGTGATGTTGCAGGGATATTGATTGAGCACATGGATTTTTTTTTATGTTGGAGGCTCCAGTCACAGGCAAAATTTCACATCAAAGCCAGGCCTTAATTGAAATGTAGAGAGGATTATGAAAGGGAAAAAGAAGAGACAAGGGAAAGTATTTGCAAATTTTGGAGGAAATGAAAAGCCTGTCTTTCATATTGTGCCAGGTTGTAGTTATTGGGAAAGACATGAGAGGGGAATGAGTTCCAAAGCTTTAAGGTGTAGGGAAAGACACAGTTATCAAAATGGCTCACTTTTGAGTTGCCAGCATCCACATAGTAATCATGTGATGCAGCAGCTTGCCAAGTATTGTGTGGTCTAGTTAGTGATGTTGGGCACACAAGCAGCTAGTGCTTAGGAGCAAAACACATAATCATGTGATGCAGCAGCTTGCCAAGTATTGTGTGGTCTACTTAGTGATGTTGGGCACACAAGCAGCTAGCTCTTAGGAGCAAAAACCAAAGTAATACATGTAGAACAGGAAAAGTGAACCTGCATCGCAGCATAGAGCAAGAAGGTCAACTTTTGAAGTTAGTCTGGGAGAGTTTATGAGTTTGACTGCTTTAAGGATGCAGAGCTAGAACCACCCCAGATGTAAAAGTAGTATTCCATGTGGGGACAAATCAGTTCTTATTTTAAATGGAGCATCTGTTTAGAAGAAAAGAAATTTTGACATGTAAACAGAACTCCCAGTTTCTTAGAGGCAGATTTAGCTATGTCTGTATGTGGGGTTTCCAAGAAAGAGTGGATGTAACAGTAATACCAAGTATGTTCTTTAAGTCAAGAGGTGGAGTGATAGAACTGTCAAAGGAAAGACAAGAGTTGTTAAGAATTCTTGGAGGTATTAAACTTCACTAAATTTTGTTTACCCCACTAAGATATATTGTGTGGGATGATGTGAGAGCAGGTGTATAGTGCTTGATATGTTATTTTAGTGTGCGTATATGTTTTGTCAGTGTTTTGATTGGTTTTGGTGGGGGATATGTGAGTATAGGTTATGCATTTAGTCTCTCACTTTACATGAAATTATGATTGTTGCTGTATCTCTTGCAAGCAACACACCTTTGCACATCTCTGCATTTTTTTTTCTTTTGCACTCTTCTCTCACTTGTGCAGTTACTCCCAAAATTCCCGTGACACTTTTGACAGTATTTAGCATCTTCTTGCAAGTCTTTTTTAGGATGGTTGTTTGATTTTCTCATATTGAACATTTTATGTATGTCAGGGTAATTGTGATAGGTTCATAAGTAATGAATTCAGTGTTTCAGTAAGTACAGTGGGATAAATAGCTAAACGAATTAAGCATCCAGTGAAAAAAAATAATAAATTATAATTGCAAAAATATAATGAACTAACTGATGATGATTGAAGTAAAAAGTAGATGAATTGAGTTTTATCTCATGCAGAAGCATTAGGGTGTAAATGAAGCAGAAATACACTGGGAGTGTCTCTAAACAAAGTTTTTCTAGAAACTTTGTTGTAATGAATCTCACATGTCCTTTTCCTCTCATAGTATTTCCATCAACAAAACGATTATATCCAAATGTAAATTTGCAGATTTACATTGTTTTATTGATTGGAGTGACAGGGGAAAGGTATGTTGTGTGGAAGGAGTAAGTTTTATTTTGGGTTGTGGTTGAGGGAATGATGGGGGTTGTTGTTGTTGATGGGGTTAAAGGAAGACAACCAATGCTACATAAGACTGACTTTTCATACCCTGTCACTGGTATGCTGTGATACAAAAGTGCTCTTTCTGCAGCTTTTCTTATAATTTGAATTCCTCTCATGTTAGTATGAGTAACAACTGACCCAAAATTATTAGTGCATTCAGGTTGAATATGTGGAAACATTCCTGGTGCCCAACACTTCCTTGATACACCAAAAATCAAAAGATCATCTTTGACATTAGGTATATCATTAGCACCATAAAGCCTTACAAAATCAGAATAGATAAAGGAAATGATTATTCATTCAAATATGGTTAAAACATATTTGCATATATTGTTTCATTTTTTTTTTTTTTTTTCATACTATTTGCCATTTCCCGCGTTAGCGAGGTAGCGTTAAGAACAGAGAACTGGGCCTTAGAGGGAATATCCTCACCTGACCCCCTTCTCTGTTCCTTCTTTTGGAAAATTAAAAAAAACAAGAAAGGGGAGGATTTCCAGCCACCCGCTCCCTCCCCTTTTAGTCGCCTTCTACGACACGCAGGGAATACGTGGGAAGTATTCTTTCTCCCCTATCCCCAGGGATATTGTTTCATAGAGGATGTATTAGTTGCTTAAGATACATTGTACATGACATCTAGAAAGTATATTTCTGCAAGAGCTTGTAGACTTGCATGCTGAAAAAGGACTGGTGATTAGGAATTCCTGGTTTAAAAAGAGAGATGTACATAAGTATACTTATGTAAATAGGAGAGATGGCCAGAGAGCATTATTGGATTACATGTTAATTGATAGGCGCTTGAAAGAGAGACTTTTGGATGTTAATGTGCTGAGAGTTGCTACTGGAGGGATGTCTGATCATTATCTTGTGGAGGCGAAGGTGAAGATTTGTAGAGGTTTTCACAAAAGAAGAGAAAATGTTGGGGTGAAGAGAGTGGTGAAAGTAAGTGAGTTTGAGAAGGAGACTTGTGTGAGGAAGTACCAGGAGAGATTGAGTGCAGAATGGAAAAAGGTGAGAGCCAAGGACGTAAGGGGAGTGGGGGAGGAATGGGATGTATTTAGGGAAGCAGTGATGGCTTGTGCAAAAGATGCTTGTGGCATGAGAAGCATGTGAGGTGGGCAGATTAGAAAGGGTAGTGAGTGGTGGGATGAAAAAGTAAGATTATTAGTGAAATAGAAGAGAGAGGCATTTGGACGTGTTTTGCAGGGAAATAGTGCAAATGACTGCAAGATATATAAAAGAAAGAGGCAGGAGGTCAAGAGAAAGGTGCAAGAGGTGAAAAAGAGGGCAAATGAGAGATGGGGTGAGAGAGTATCATTAAATTTTAGGGAGAATAAAAAGATGTTTTGGAAGGAGGTAGATAAAGTGTGTAAGACAAGAGAACAAATGGGAACATCGGTGAAGGGGGCTAATAGGGAGGTAATTACAAGATGTGGTGATGTGAGAGGGAGATGGAATGAGTATTTTGAAGGTTTCTTGAATTTGTTAGATGATAGAGTGGTAGATATAGGATGTTTTGGTTGAGGTGGTGTGCAAAGTGAGAGGGTCAGGGAGAATGGTTTGGTAAACAGATAAGAGGTAGTGAAAGTTTTGCAGAAGATGAAAGCCAGCAAGGTGGCAGGTTTGGATGGTCTTGCAGTGGAATTTATTGAAAAAGGGGGTGACTGTGTTGTTGACTGGTTGATGAGGATATTCAATGTATGTATGGCTCATGGTGAAATGCCTGAGGATTGATGGAATGCATGCATAGTACCATTGTACAAAGGCAAATGGGATTAAGATGAGTGTTCAAATTACAGAGGTATAGGTTTGATCGAGTAAGTAATGAAAGGGTAATAGAGATGTGTGGTAATAAAAAGAGTGTGGTTGAGAGAGCAGAAGAGGGTGTATTAAAGTGGTTTGGTCGCATGGAGAGAATGAGTGAGTAAAGATTGACAAAGAGGATATATGTGTCAGAGGTGGAGGGAACGAGGAGAAGTGGGAGACCAAATTGGAGGTGGAAAGATGGAGCGAAAAAGATTTTGAGCGATCGGGACCTGAACATGCAGGAGGGTGAAAGGCATGCAAGGAATAGAGTGAACTGAACCGATGTGGTATACCAGGGTCGACGTGCTGTCAATGGATTGAACCAGGGCATGTGAAGCGTCTGGGGTAACCCATGGAAAATTTTGTTGGGCCTGGATGTGGAAAGGGAGCTGTGGTTTTGGTACATTATACATGACAGCTAGAGACTGAGTGTGAACGAATTTGGCTTTTGTTTTCTTTTCCTAGTGCTACCTCGCGCATACGTGGGGAGGGGGGGTTGTCATTTCATGTGTGGCAGGGTGGCGACAGGAATGAATAAAGGCAGCAAGTAGGAATTATGTACATGTTTATATATGTATATGTCTGTGTATGTATATGTTGAAATGTATAGGTATGTATATTTGTGTGTGTGGACGTGTATGTATGCACATGTGTATGTGGGTGGGTTCGGCCATTCTTTCGTTTGTTTCCTTGCGCTACCTTGCTAGCGCGGGTGACAGCGACAAAGTATAATGAATAAATAAATAAGTTTGTTGAGTATTCCTGGAAAATTATATTGGAGGGTATTGATTGAGAGGGTGTAGGCATGTACAGAGCATCAGATTGGTGAAGAGCAGTGTGGTTTCAGAACTGGTAGAGGATGTGTGAATCATGTGTTTGCTTTGAAGGATGTATGTGAGAAATACTTAGAAAAACAAATGGATTTGTTTGTAGCAATTATGGACCTGGAGAAGGCATATAATAGAGTTGAAAGAGATGCTCTATGGAAGGTATTAAGAGTATATGGTGTTGGAGGCAAGTTGCTAGATGCAGTGAAAAGTTTTTATCGTGGATGTAAGGCATGTGTACGAGTAAGAACAGAGGAAAGTAATTGGTTTCCAGTGAATGTTGGTTTGCAGCAGGGGTGTATGATGTCTCTATAGTTGTTTAATTTGTTTATGGATGGGGTTGTTAGGGAGATGAATGCAAGAGTTTTGGATAGAGGGGCAAGTATGCAGTCTGTTTTGGATGAGAGTGCTTAGGAAGTGAGTCAGTTATTGTTTGCTGATGATGCAGTGCTGGTGGCTGATTCGTGTAAGAAACTGCAGAAGCTGGTGACTGAGTTTGGTAAAGTGCGTGAAAGAAAAAAGCTGAGTAAATGTGAATAAGAGCAAGGTTATTAGGTATAGTAGGGCTGAGGGACAAGTCAATTAGGAGGTAAGTTTGAATGGAGAAAAACTGGAGGAAGTGAAGAGTTATAGATATCTGGAATTGATTTGGCAGCGGATGGAACCATGGAAGCAGAAGTGAGTTACAGGGTGGGGGAGGGGGTGAAAGTTCTGGGAGCATTCAAGAATGTGTGGAAGGTGAGAACATTATCTCGGAGAGCAATAATGGGTATGTTTGAAGGATTAGTGGTTCCAACAATGTTGTATGGTTGCGAGGCATGGGCTATAGATAGGGTTTTGTGGAGGATGCGTTGGAAATGAGATTTTTGAGGACAATATGTGGTGTGAGGTGGTTTGATCAAGTATGTAATGAAAGGGTAAGAGAGATGTGTGGTAATAGAAAGAGTGTGGTTGAGAGAGCAGAGGAGGGTGTATTGAAATGTTTTGGTCACATGGAGAGAATGAGTAAGGAAAAATTGACCAAGAGGATATGTATGTGTCAGAGGTGGAGAGAACGAGGAGAAGTGGGAGACCAAATTGGAGATGGAAGGATGGAGTGAAAAAGATTTTGAGCGATCGGGGCCTGAACATTCAGAAGGGTGAAGGGCGTGAAAGGAATAGAGTGCATTGGAACGATGTTGTATACCGGGGTCAACCTGCTGTCAATGGATTGAACTAGGGCATGTGAATCGTCTGGGGTAAACCATGGAAAGTTTTGTGGTGCCTGCATGTGGAAAGGGAGCTGTGGTTTCGGTGCATTATACATGACAGTTAGAGACTGAGTGTGAACAAATGTGGCCTTTGTTGTCTTTTCCTAGCACTACCTCATGCACGTGCGGGGGGGAGGGGGTTGTCATTTCATGTGTGGTGGTGTGGTGACAGGAATGAATAAAGGCAGCAAATATGAATTATGTGCATGTGTATATATGTTTGTGTCTGTGTATGTCTATATATGTATATATGGAAATGTTTAGGTATGTATATGTGCATGTGTGGATGTGTATGTATATACATGTGTATGTGGGTGGGTTAGGCCATTCTTTCATCTGTTTCCTTGCGCTACCTCGCTAACACAGGAGACAGCGACAAAGTATTATAAATGAATGAATAATATTTATTTATTTATTTATTTATCTATTTATCTATTTATCTATTATAGAGAGATGTGTGGAAATAAAAAGAGTGTGGTTGAGAGAGCAGAAGAGGGTGTTTTGAAATGGTTTGGGCGCATGGAGAGGATGAGTGAGGAAAGTTTGACCAAGAGGATATATGTGTTGGAGGTGGAGGGAACGAGGAGAAGTGGGAGACCAAATTGGAGGTGGAAAGAGGGAGTGAAAAAGATTTTGAGTGATCGGGGCCTGAACATGCAGGAGGGTGAAAGGCGGGCAAGAATAGAGTGACTTGGATCGATGTGGTATACCGGGGTTGACGTGCTGTCAGTGGATTGAATCAGGGCATGTGAAGCGTCTGGGGTAAACCATGGAAAGTTGTGTGGGGCCTGGATGTGGAAAGGGAGCTGTGGTTTCGGGCATTATTGCATGACAGCTAGAGACTGAGTGTGAACGAATGGGGCCTTTGTTGTCTTTTCCTAGCGCTACCTCGCACACATGAGGGGGCAGGGGGATGGTATTCCATGTGTGGCGAGGTGGCGATGGGAATGAATAAAGGCAGACAGTGTGAATTGTGTGCATGGGTATATATGTATGTGTCTGTGTGTGTATATATATGTGTACATTGAGATGTATAGGTATGTATATTTGCATGTGTGGAGGTGTATATGTATACATGTGTATGGGGGTGGGTTGGGCCATTTTCTTTCGTCTGTTTCCTTGCGCTACCTCGCAAACGCGGGAGACAACGACAAAGCAAAATGAATAATGATAAATATATATATATATATATATATGTATATATATATATATATATTTTTTTTTTTTTTTTTTTTGCTTTGTCGCTGTCTCCCACGTTTGCGAGGTAGCGCAAGGAAAGAGACGAAAGAAATGGCCCAACCCACCCCCATACACATGTATATACATACGTCCACACACGCAAATATACATACCTACACAGCTTTCCATGGTTTACCCCAGACGCTTCACATGCCTTGATTCAATCCACTGACAGCACGTCAACCCCGGTATACCACATCGCTCCAATTCACTCTATTCCTTGCCCTCCTTTCACCCTCCTGCATGTTCAGGCCCCGATCACACAAAATCTTTTTCACTCCATCTTTCCACCTCCAATTTGGTCTCCCTCTTCTCCTCGTTCCCTCCACCTCCGACACATATATCCTCTTGGTCAATCTTTCCTCACTCATTCTCTCCATGTGACCAAACCATTTCAAAACACCATCTTCTGCTCTCTCAACCACGCTCTTTTTATTTCCACACATCTCTCTTACCCTTACGTTACTTACTCGATCAAACCACCTCACACCACACATTGTCCTCAAACATCTCATTTCCAGCACATCCATCCTCCTGCGCACAACTCTATCCATAGTTCACGCCTCGCAACCATACAACATTGTTGGAACCACTATTCCTTCAAACATACCCATTTTTGCTTTCCGAAATAAAGTTCTCGACTTCCACACATTCTTCAAGGCTCCCAGAATTTTCGCCCCCTCCCCCACCCTATGATCCACTTCCGCTTCCATGTTTCCATCCGCTGCCAGATCCACTCCCAGATATCTAAAACACTTCACTTCCTCCAGTTTTTCTCCATTCAAACTCACCTCCCAATTGACTTGACCCTCAACCCTACTGTACCTAATAACCTTGCTCTTATTCACATTTACTCTTAACTTTCTTCTTTCACACACTTTACCAAACTCAGTCACCAGCTTCTGCAGTTTCTCACATGAATCAGCCACCAGCACTGTATCATCAGCGAACAGCAATTGACTCACTTCCCAAGCTCTCTCATCCCCAACAGACTGCATACTTGCCCCTCTTTCCAAAACTCTTGCATTCACCTCCCTAAGAACCCCATCCATAAACAAATTAAATAACCATTGAGACATCACACCCCTGCCACAAACCTACATTCACTGAGAACCAATCACTTTCCTCTCTTCCTACACGTACACATGCCTTACATCATCGATAAAAACTTTTCACTGCTTCTAACAACTTGCCTCCTACACCATATATTCTTTATACCTTCCACAGAGCATCTCTATCAACTCTATCATATGCCTTCTCCAGATCCATAAATGCTACATACAAATCCATTTGCTTTACCACTTGTGAAACCACACTGCTCTTCCCCAGTAAATTGGGAGGTAAGTTTGAATGGAGAGTTGATAGAGATGATCATAGGGTGGGGGAGGGGGCGAAAATCCTGGGAGCCTTGAAGAATGTGTGGAAGTCGAGAACATTATCTCGGAAAGCAAAAATGGGTATGTTTGAAGGAATAGTTGTTCCAACAATGTTGTATGGTTGCGAGGCGTGGACTGTGGATAGAGTTGTGCGCAGGAGGATGGATGTGCTGGAAATGAGATGTTTGAGGACAATGTGTGGTGTGAGGTGGTTTGATCGAATAAGTAATGTAAGGGTAAGAGAGATGTGTGGAAATAAAAAGAGCGTGGTTGAGAGATCAGAAGAGGGTGTTTTGAAATGGTTTGGGCACATGGAGAGAATGAGTGAGGAAAGATTTACCAAGAGGATATATGTGTCGGAGGTGGAGGGAACGAGGAGAAGTAGGAGACCAAATTGGAGGTGGAAAGATGGAGTGAAAAAGATTTTGTGTGATCGGGGCCTGAACATGGAGGAGGGTGAAAGGAGGGCAAGGAATAGAGTGAATTGGATCGATGTGGTATACCGGGGTTGACGTGCTGTCAGTGGATTGAATCAGGGCATGTGAAGCGTCTGGGGTAAACCATGGAAAGCTGTGTAGGTATGTATATTTGCGTGTGTGGACGTATGTATATACATGTATATGGGGGTGGGTTGGGCCATTTCTTTCGTCTGTTTCCTTGCGCTACCTCGCAAACGCGGGAGACAGCGACAAAGCAAAAAAAATATATTTTTTTTTTTTTTATATATATATATATATATATATATATATATATATATATATATATATATATATATATATATATATATATATATTTCTTTTCTTTCTTTTAAACTATTCGCCATTTCCCGTGCCAGCAAGGTAGCGTTAAGAACAGAGGACCGGGCCCCTTAGGGAACATCCTCACCTAGCCCCCTTCTCTGTTCCTTCTTTTGAAAAAAAAGAAAACAATATGTGTGTGTGTGGAATTATATTTCATGTGGAATTAGGAATGCCACAGAATGAAGAGGATAAATAAGTTTATGTATTCATCGCTATAAGGTCTGGCAACTTTTGTGTAGGAATACCACCTCATGTCATTTTGTTTCATTGGATACTAATGCTTCTTTCGGATGTAGATAGTGAAAAATTCATCAGGTAGTGCTGCGTAAGTGAAATGCTGATTGAGAGAAAACTACACTTCTACTGTAAACAAACAGGTAAATGCTAGATATTGCCAAAAATGTTGAGGGAATTTTGTCTACAATTGAACAGTTTCACTTTGTCTTCGTACTCTATACTTGTTTTTATTTATATTTTTTCCATTATTTTCCTTTCATCTATTCTTTTAGTCATTCTCTTTATTAATACTCTAAACACAAGATGTTATAATTGTTGATGGGTACCCTTCCAGTCTTTCAGCTGATCTGTCCATACATGAAAATAAGCTGTGGAGATGTATGCATCTGCTTCCTTTTGGTGGAGGCTCCTAAGATTTTCATTCTGACAGAAACCAAACTACCAGTACAAATTAACTTTGTTGTTTAACTTAATGACTGATCACCATAGACATTGTGGTTGGGAGCTAAGTTATTAGAATACACTAAACTCATTCCCCAAGGTGGTGCCACACCAAGCTTAAGCTAAGGTTGCCACTCTCATTGCCCCCTTGATTCATCAACCTCAGCAGAGACACACTCATTATTGAGACTTTCTAATATCATTTGTTAATGGAAAGAGAGACTGTTTTGCTCCTTGCAGCAATAACATGTTTGAAAGGCTTTCAACTCCAGTTTTGATTTTTTTCATGTGTTTTTCTCTTGGATGAACTTTGAGGCATGCAAAAAGGATTTACGAGGAAGGGTCACTAGTGAGTGGCAACCTTAGGTTTTGTTGGCTTTGGCTGCTCTTCAAACTTTGTAGTGAGTCAGGATCATATTCATGTAGTGAGGTATGCATTAATTACTTTGAGGTGTTGACAGGTAGTCAGCAATTTTCTTATTGCTTTCAATAAGTTTTTACTTTTGAAGTTGATCCTTATGCCTATCAAGATAATTTCCATTTTGTGAACTGAACACATTAGCAAATCATGGATCAGCTATTGGTGTTAAGGTAGCAGTTTGGTCAACTGCAGTGGTTATCCTTCCAAAAGTTTGAAATTAATTAGGTAATGTTAGTGAGTTATGCTTGGGCTGCTGATGTTAGTGATGATTTAACCTCATAGTTCTGAGTGCAATTTTCACTCTGGAATTGTAAGGCAATTTGGAGGCTGAGGGAACTTTGTTCTTGATTAGCCTTTCATGCACCTGTGTAAAATGTGGAATTGTAAGGCAATTTGGAGGCTGAGGGAACTTTGTTCTTGATTAGCCTTTCATGCACCTGTGTAAAATGTTGCAGATGATATTGAGATTTCCTACACCTGGCAAGGCAAGGAATCCATTTGCACTTTCTGTCTACCCTTCTTGGCAGTGTAGCTACCATTATTCATTTTTCATTTTGAGTTGCTTCCAATTAATCCCTAAGATTTTGTGTTGTTTTCAATTAATCCCTAAGACTGGACAATAAATAATTTGTCTGTTTCAGAATGTTCATTCAGAAGGGAAGTTATGAAAGTGTTTAGTTAATTGCATTTTTCTAGTTATATTTTCAAAAAAGCGAAACTCAAATAACCATGCAAGTGAAGTATTTCCCCTTCACTACTAGTCTTACCTGTATTAAGACATATCATGAGTTAGTGGCATTAAGAATAGACATTTCACCAGGATTGATACAAATAATGCATTTTTGCTCCTGTATGTACATGAAAACTTTGATAGTTCTGCCAATACTATGTATTGTTATGTTAGATTTTGGTAATTTATTAGAGTCATATTTTGTTATGATCCAGAAGTGATATGCACGTGGCTTCATTTTGTTCTTTAAAAGCCAGCCCATACCGAAAGCATAGTTCAGTGCACTTATCTCAAGATTCCTAGTGTATTACGTAAGTGAAAGTTTAAACTTGATCCTGTTGAGATGTAATACTTTGACATTTATCTGGTTACGTACAAAAAAGTAAATTAGCTGGTGTGTATGACTCCTCTACCCCAGTAGGTAAGTGAGGAAAGAGAGTAAACTTTAGAGCTTTTGACTTTGAATAAAGTTAATGTGATGCATCATTTCAAATCCTTTCTTATACTTTGTATGTAAGGGAAAGCTCATCATCTTTCTCTCATGTTGCTGTGACTTGAGAAAAGTATTTAATGATTAGCTTGCACAGAATGGATTTCTTTTATCTCAGGCTTCATGTAATGATCAGACACAGTATATAGGTGGCAGTGTACAGGGTCTCTTATCTTTGGGTACGATATCTTCAAATTAAAAACTGGCAAAATTTTCAGGATGTAAAGACAGTTCATCATTGTGAACTGAAATGGTTATATTTAAGGAAATTAGTATGATTCATCTTTATTCTTTTCTCTTGAGATTGATGTTTCCAAGGGTTGGCACATTTTTTAAACTGTCTCCCTTACAGTCTCCTTTACAGCGTAGGTTGTTATACATGTACTTTGCATTGTGATTCACTGTTGTCTGATCCACTTGAAACCATTAGGAATTTTCTTATGTGTTCTTCGTAAGATCATAAATACAGTGTTCAACAGACATGAAAGAAAGACAAGACCTTTAGTCATAGATATTATTTAAGGAAAAGCTTGTAAAATAACTGCCTTTGCAGTAGTAAAGGAACATGATTATGAATGGGTTGGATTTTTTGATAATATACAAAGTTTCATTAATCGTGTAGACCTTTTGATTTAGTGTAGTGTGCATTTATTTTCTTAGCCCATTCACTCTTGTAATAAAAGACACCTTTCCAATCTGTTGTGTCAGATATTTTTCAATTTCTAAAAAAGAAACACTGTTTGTATATTGTGAATATGAGTTTACAAAGAAAAAAGTATGACAAATATGAGTAAGAGTTGAATAAAAGGGGCAGCTGTGTACATGACACATAAGTCCCATACTGTGGCCTGAAAGATGGTTTGAGGTGCCATCCAGCAACACACCATCATATCTAGTTTCTCACTTGACATATACATGTGTATGATGATCGATTTGTGATGCTGTTTTTGGTCTTACATTTTTTTTATACATGTATTGGTTCAGAAATGATTGCTCTGCATCATTGCATACACTAAATAAAACATAAAAACTTCATTTTGAGGTGAGTTGATTGAGATGAGTTTTACCAAGGCACTGTGCAGCAGCACTCCTTGGTGCATGAATTTTTATTTGTGAGGTGAGTTGGTTGAGATGAGTTTTACCAAGGCACTGCAGCAGCACTCCTTGGTGCATAAATTTTTATGATTATAATTAGTTTTTGACACTGTTGTTGGTCTTACATTAGCTTTTTACATGGTTTTGTTTGTAAATGATCACTGTGTAATATTTTATACACCATATAATAGATATTTTAACAACTTTACCTTGATAAGGTGAGTTTTTAAGATGCTTGCTACTGCTAGGGCATAAATTTTTATGATGATGACCAATTTGCGATGCTATTTTTGACCCTACATTTCCTTTAAATGCATTTGTTCTTAGATGATTGCTCCATGATATTTTGCATGCTGAATGGGAAATTTTATAACAACTTCATCACAAAGTAAGTCAAAGTAAGTTTGTTGAGATGTTTGCTACAGCTATTGTGTAGTTGTTTAGAATGTCATTCTATTTGCAATTCTGTTTTTGGTCATAAGTTGTTATTTTTTACTTGCATTTGTTCACACATGCATTTAAATTCTCTTTAATTTCTTATGCTCCAAATAGTGTAAATATTATAAGTATTTCACCATTGATTCCATAACTCCTCAGTTAGACTTCCTCTTTGTCCGGATGAATCTCATATTTTTCATTTTTTTACAAAGATAATCATACAACAGTAAGAAAAAAATAACTTCAGCAGTATATTTCATCCACTTTATATGACACTAGATAGAAGTTTTGTGGTTGTGTCAGCATAACAGGCAAAAAAATGCTGTACAGAAGTCCCCTACCAACTATAGGGGTTACAGTCATGGATTACTTGGTTGTAGACAAGGCACAAGGCTTATGGGAAATGGAGGTAAGGGGTAGTGCCTCTTTAGAGACTTACCTTAAGTCCTCTAATGAACAGTTCAAGGTTAAGATTAAGCATGTTAAGCTTCAAAAACTACATGCAGTTTCTGTAAAAGTACAAAGAAATGATGTACAAAACTTTAAAATAATAATGTAATGGCAGTATGTTACCCCTGATGTCAAGTCTCCAACTTTTGTGTTCACTGTAACAACATTGCCTGGTCATAACATGGCTACAAGCAGCCTGCAGCCATGTGACACTCATCCTGTAAACAGAAGAAAGTATGGTGTTACCATGGAAAGTAATGGATATTTAAAAGTTGATAATGTTTTCAGTAAAATGGTATACATTATTCCAAGCATGCACACTCAAAACTGTGATGACTAATGGACCTCTTATCGTTTTATCATTTATTTTACCTACACCAAAGATTGTTTTTTTTTCATACCATTCGCCATTTTCCACATTAGTGAGGTAGCTTTAAGAACAGAGGACTGAGCCTTTGAGGGAATATCCTCACTTGGCCCCCTTCCCTATTCCTTCTTTTGGAAAATTAAAAACAAGAGGGGAGGATCTCCAGCCTCCTGCTCCCTTCCCTTTTAGTCGCCTTCTACGACGCGCAGGGAATATGTGGGAAGTATCTTTCTCCCTATCTCCAGGGATTAAGTACCTATTATCATTATGTTTTATGTAATAAAGCTTGTGTTATTATAATCCTGGTCAACAAAATTTAACTTTTTTCTCATCATGGAGGCAGTGTAACTTTTCTAGACCTATTTATGATGCAGATTATGAATTTTTTGTCCGTTTCAGTGCAACATGTCTCATTTTCTTTCTAGGGATACATATTTTTTCAGTTCACCTGCAATTACATGATGCATGGGTGAAGGTAAAATGATAAGATTCAAACTCTTTATTGCAGAAATTCAGTATTCATAGGTAGAAGGTATACAAAGAAGATACTATCAAGAAGGGAAAGCTAAGAATGTTGAGCTTTTAAAGTTTTATGGTGCTCTTCACAAGCTAAAAGTGCTGATCTTTGGACCCTCTATACTGTTCTGACTCAGGTTCATCCCAGTATAACATCCAACAGTAATCTGCAAGCATTCCTTCATTCCAGAAATCCTGGTATCAAATGCTCCATCACACTAATGTCTTGATAGAAGCACTTTCCTTGTTCATCAGATGCTGCTCCAAGGTTATCCACAAAAGCATTCAGATGTGAATGGAGGAAATGCACCTTGATTAACATCCTACATCCCATAGCAGCATAGGATTTCAGAAGTCTTTTCACACCACCTTTAGAAGAAATGTTCACATAGCCAACTAAAAGAGTTCCAGGCTTCCAGCTCCAAGTTATCAAGATGTGTGCAGAAATTGTGATATTTCAGGATTTCCTTTATCTGCTGACTGATGAAGATGCCTTCTTTCAACTTGGCCTTGGTGATCTTCAGATATTTTTCCTCCACATACTCAAATCCTTTTGAGTTTCTCTTGGCTAGTGTTTTCACATTTTGCTTCATGAGACCAAGCTTTATGTTGAGCAAGGGAAGAAGAACATTTTGTGGATCAACCAGAGGCTCATCCTTGACACTTGAAATTCCTGGCTCTTATGAACTTTGTCGAGGCCAGTCCAACTCCTTATAATGCCTGGAAGTTGCCCAACTATCCCAGAGGCATAAAAAACAGCAGTATTCATGAATCCTGACTGCATTCCCATCAGCATACTGATCATGTTCAAGCCCCCACATATTTTCCAGTTGTAATTTTTGTGTTTGATGACATCAAGGAGCACCTGCATGTTCTCATAATACTGTTTTATGTGCACTACATACCCAACAGGAATGGAGGGTTTCTTGTTCCCATTGTGGAGGAGCACCACTTTCAGACTTCTCTTAGGTGAGTCAGTGAACAAGCGCCACTGAGAGGAATCATGCTCTTAGGATAAGCAGTGGAATAATGCATCACTGTTGTTGCAAAAACAGAGTGGCACATCCATGGAAAAATGAAAAGTAAGAGTCTGACTCCTTTTCCTGAAATAAGTTATGTGAGCATCCTTCTTGTGCAGACATTTTTTCCTTTAGATGAGATGCTAAAAGTTCAGCTTTATCTTTCAGCAGTGCCAAATCTCTCATGAAAAGTAGACTTGATACAAGAAAAATGGATTGCAGTTTTGAAATCAGCATCCAAAACTACATTAAGAACACCACAAACCAAGTGTGATGAAAATTAGTTGTTGACCTGTGTAATTAATGTAATTCATTGATAACTTTATCACAGCTGCAAAATTAGTAAGGTACATGAAATTACCAGACACATTGTTGTCACTGGCAATACTGCCTTCACTTATGCTAGAAGCAGCTGCTGCTGGCTCTCCTTTATGCTGGAATAGTTAATGTCCATAAAATCACTTCATACCATCTAAAGACAGATCATCATTGTCAAGTACTCAAGGATCATCATCTGCATGGTCACCTAAACCTACCTAATAGCTACTCAGTTTCCTTCTTAGAGAACTTACAAAAGTATACTGTTTATGGCATGGCTAGTGGATGACTGTGTGTAGGTAAGATTTTCAAGCACTACCAGCTCATCAACCAACCTGCCCTAGCAGACAGCCTTGAAATAGATGTGCAACACGTGATGCATGGATTTACATTTAGAGGAGTCTCTCACTGTACATAAATTTTCATATGGAGGTGTTAAGGGGTTAAGAAGTAAGTTTCCTGAGGTGCTTGCTACTGCTAGTGAAGTAATAGTCATATTGATGCTGTTTTTTGTCTTTTATTGCCTCTTTTATGCAATTTTTTGTGACTGTTTGCCTCATAGTATTTTATACGTTAAATAGTAAATATCCCAGGAATTTTACCATTACGAAATGAGTTTATTGAGTTGTGTGTTACCACAAAATCAGTTTGTGATGCCAATTTTGGTGTTACATTAATTTTCTTGCATGCATACTTTCATAGATGGTTGCTCTATGATACTGTAGATATTTGTTTTATAATATTTTATACACCAAATGACTAAGATTATAACAACATTACCATTACAAAACGAGTATGTTGAGATACGTGCCACTGCTAGTACATAGATTAACAAGTATAATCAGTTTGTAATGCTCTTTTTGGTCACACATTTTACATGCATATGTTTGTAAATGATTGCCCTATAATATTGTGTACATCAAATAGTAAACAGTATAACAACTTTACCATTGTGGAGCGAGTATATTAAGGTGTATGCTAAAGTTAGTGCACAGTTGTTTGTCATGATTGATTTTTGAGACCCTTTTTACCATTGTTTTGTATACATTCAGTTGTTTGTAAATGATTGTAAATCTTGTACCAACTTAACCACAACTAATTGATAGTTTTTTCATGCTTAATTACTATTCCCCACATTAGTGAGGTAGTGCCATAAACAGATAAAGAAAGGGCACATCCACTCATGTCCATTCTCTAGCTGTCATGTGTAATGCACCTAAACCACAGCTCCCTATCCACAACCAGACCCCACAAACCTTTCCATAGTTTACCCTGACTCTTCAAATGCCCTTGTTCAGTCCATTGACAGCACTTTGACCCCAGTATACAACATTGTTACAATTCACTCTTTCCCATACTTGCCTTTCATATTATATAATGAGATAGATGATATGGTGGTATGACACTGGATAATACTAAATTTGTGTGCAGCCAAGTGTTATACTTGTTTTATCCCAGTTGTCTCATAACTTTATGGCTTATCTATCAGTCTACATATAACTCTGATGTCCATTCCCTCTGGAAACTTCCGCAAGGAGGTAGCCATGGCAAAAGTCTCTACTTATCCATATTCATGTCTCCCTCACATACACCATTCCATGCATCCTTCCACCATGTCTCTCCCTCCAGTACTCTTCCACTCTGTTTCCCTATATCACAGGTGGTCTTCCTCACACACCAATTCCTTTAATTGTATTATATTACATTCACTCACTCAGCCACTCCACAGTTCATTCCCTTTGCGTTTCGTGTCATATCAAATTTCTCACACACACACACACACACACACACACAAACACACACATCCACATCTAGTCATACTGTATACTCCTCTCACATATTTTCACAGTTTGGATTCTTTACATCTGAGACTCATTCCATGTCCATATTGTGGCTGCAGAGGTTAGAGTCAGGAGAACAATGCTGTCCTATAATCTTTCTTCTCTTCCATGCTTACACCTCTATTAAGGGACCCATTGACTCTTCTACCCTGTACTGCTCTTTCCCGTATCTCTCCTTCCATATCACCAAACTTACCGAAGATATCTCCCAATTTCTTAAATTTTGCCATCTCTTCCAGTCTTCATCCCTCCCATGCCTATAACATCTATAACACAGTTTAGTACACTTTCCTATCTCCCTTTATAGGGCTTTACAGAATCAGTGCTTTCACTCTGTTTCCTTTCAAACAACATTTTTGTACGTTTACTTGCATTTGCCTTCAATCTCTTATGCTTACACACATCCTAAAATACACTTACAGTGTTCTGCAACTCCTCTTCACTTTCAGCAAACAGCACAGTATCATCTGCAAACAGCCTTGTCACATGCCACCATACCTCATCACCACACTCCATCTCTGCACCCCCTTTCCTTAGTTTTGCTTTCACTTTTCATCACTTTAGCCATATGTATGTTATAAAGCCATGGTGACATCACACTGCCCTGCCTTTCACCCACAAGTATACCAAAACTTGTGCTCAACTCTCTATCCACTCTTGCTCATGCATTTGCTACTCTATAGAAGGCTTTCACATCATGCAACAGTTGTCCCTCTCCCCCATATATCCTTAGCATATCCAAAAACATTCCATTCAGCTCTGTCATACGCTTTCTCTTGATTCATAAAAGCTACATGCATCTTCTTGCCTTTTCCTAGAAATTTTTCCAGTCATTTTCACCACAAAAAAAATTTAATCCACACATCCACTATCTTTCCCAAAAACCCACTTGTTCCTCCCTTATTACCCCTCCATGCATTCTTTTTTATCCATTTTCTTGCTTACCAACACATTTACCTCAATATTCTTCCTTATGCCATACCTTCACTTCTCCCTGGTCCTCAACCCCACAAGAACTACAAATTGGTCAGAATCTTCAGAGAATCCTCTCACAACTTGAGCACAATCTTTCTCACCCCTTCATCCACTGCCACATAGTCAATGAAACTCTCGTTCTTTTCTTCTGTCAGTTCTCATCCACATATATCTGTGTATCATCTTTTGCTGAAAAAAAGGTGTTTTTAAGGAATAAAGGAATAAATTCCTCTCAGCATAGGCATCCACAAGATGACTTCCATTCTCATTTACTGCAGGTACTTACCATTTACCTACTATCTCACCAGTTACATTTCATCCCATCTTCACATTCATATCACCCATTGCAACAACCTTTCTCTTCTTCTCAAACCAATTTGTACATTCATTCATTTATCTCCAGTCTTCATATTCACTGGCAAATATACACATACCTATGCATACTTCACAATTCCAATTTTTCCTTTCAAGGCCACTATTGATCCATTCCATCCATGCTCCCATCCATACTCTGTAGCACCCTATCATACTCTAAGTGATGTTGTGAATGACTTAGGGAGATACTTAGACAATGATATACAGCCAGTATCTTCGTAGTTTGACAGTCATCGATAACATTTTCCATATTTTTATTTGCATTTTATTTTTTCACACCTAGTGCATTTACTTTAATTGTTTTCTCATAGTTCCACTGTTGTTACCAGTTAGTGGGTGCTGAGTGTCCAAAATAGTTGATGAAAGTGCAGCCAGTCATTTTTAATTATTCACTAAAATCATCACCATGGCTCGATGAAGAGGGCTGAGTCACATCACTACCATTGTCTTTGGTATTAGATGTGTATTTATCATAAGAGCAATGTTCTGTCAGATTTTCCTCTTTCTTTGTCTTTCAAGCATGCCTACTCACTCCATGATTTGTTTTGATAAACTGAGGTATTTTGATGACATACCCTGCCTACATGTAGTATAGATTATCCCCAAGTGATGGCTGCATAATAGGTAGCTAGTGTCCTAGATTTTTCAAAAAAAGTGTAAGCAGCTACTGCTATGCATTGTAGATGCTACTATAAGGGATCAAAAAATGGCTGTCATGTACAGGAGATGGAAATAGTGACTATGTTAACTTACTCTCATTTATAGATCACTTTGTTAGAGAGCTGGGAGCTAATGTGGATCCTTCTTTTGCTGCATGTGTAAACTCACAATCTGTATGATAATTATGTATACACTTATCCCACAGTATATGGAAAAGAATCACTCTAGAAAAGATGTCTATGTAATGAAATTCCATTCAACAAAATCCATTTTCCAAGACTCCCTTTGTATGATTAGAGATTTGTTCCTACATAAAAAAATAGTCCCTTTTTGAAACCTCACAATTGATATGAATTTGATAATACTTCATTTAGCAGAATTATATTACTGAAAAAAAGGCACAGAATGACCAATTATACTGAACACTTAATATATTGAACTATTTAGAGGGAGACCCTCTCCATTAAATGTTTTTTTCTGATACATTCAACCAGATGATAATCTCAGATTTTATTAGGTATATCTGACTTATAGTCCAATAAGTCCAGTAATAGTCTAAAGTGCCCAAGTGGGTTGAACTCTTAGTAAATAGTGTTTTGTGTGCCTATGAATGTGTATTTACTGACCTGTATGTAGAGTTACAGTACATAAGTACAATAATTCTTATGTACAGATAATGTACTTTACTTAACAGAGCAGTTATTGGTGGTACAATAGTCCTGTATGTACAGTGACTGTAGTGTGGCTTGAAGTGATGGTGGAGGTGGTGGAGATTGAGGCAATGGCAGAGGTAGCAGCAGACATCACCTACGCTATAGTATATACAGTTCTACACTTACAATAACATTAGTGTATCACAAATCCTTATCTACTTTAGAATTGCTATGAAAGCAGAGAGTGAAATTTCCTTGAACAAAAATGTTACAAAACACAGTGCAGGGCAGTGTGGGAAGATTAACCTGATGCTCCTAGTAGCCAAAATGAATGAGCGTATATAAAGTAGCTATGATTTACAGTATTAGTATTGGGGATGAGAGAGCTTGGGAAGTGAGTCAGTTGTTGTTCGCTGATGATACAGCGCTGGTGGCTGATTCATGTGAGAAACTGCAGAAGCTGGCGACTGAGTTTGGTAAAGTGTGTGAAAGAAGAAAGTTAAGAGTAAATGTGAATAAGAGCAAGGTTATTAGGTACAGTAGGGTTGAGGGTCAAGTCAATTGGGAGGTAAGTTTGAATGGAGAAAAACTGGAGGAAGTAAAGTGTTTTAGATATCTGGGAGTGGATCTGGCAGCAGATGGAACCATGGAAGCGGAAGTGGATCATAGGGTGGGGGAGGGGGCGAAAATCCTGGGAGCCTTGAAGAATGTGTGGAGGTCGAGAACATTATCTCGGAAAGCAAAAATGGGTATGTTTGAAGGAATAGTGGTTCCAACAATGTTGTATAGTTGCGAGGCGTGGGCTATGGATAGAGGTGTGCGCAGGAGGATGGATGTGCTGGAAATGAGATGTTTGAGGACAATGGGTGGTGTGAGGTGGTTTGATCGAGTAAGTAACGTAAGGGTAAGAGAGATGTGTGGAAATAAAAAGAGCGTGGTTGAGAGAGCAGAAGAGGGTTTTTTGAAATGTTTGGGCACATGGAGAGAATGAGTGAGGAAAGATTGACCAAGAGGATATATGTGTCGGAGGTGGAGGGAACGAGGAGAAGTGGGAGACCAAATTGGAGGTGGAAAGATGGAGTGAAAAAGATTTTGTGTGATCGGGGCCTGAACATGCAGGAGGGTGAAAGGAGGGCAAGGAATAGAGTGAATTGGATCGATGTGGTATACCGGGGTTGACGTGCTGTCAGTGGATTGAATCAGGGCATGTGAAGCGTCTGGGGTAAACCATGGAAAGCTGTGTAGGTATGTATATTTGCGTGTGTGGACGTATGTATATACATGTGTATGGGGGTGGGTTGGGCCATTTCTTTTGTCTGTTTCCTTGCGCTACCTCGCAAACGCGGGAGACAGCTGCAAAAAAAAAAAAAAAAAAAAAAAAAAAAAAATTACAATACAGTGAAATTCATTATAGGGAATAGATTATTATTTTCATTAATCACTGATACAGTGGATTCCATATCAGTAAGAAAATAACATGAGCTAATTCATGATGCATTAGGGTTATCCCAGGAAAATGCTTTAGATATCTAATTTCTGTTCTGTGTTTGTAAATATGCTCTTTATGTATACATTGATATACACATTTGTATTTGTATGATGATATACTCTTTTTTACAACAAATACAAAGTGAGATATGAATATTATCTAAAAGGAAATAAGTTGCAGGAAGCTGTGTCAGAGGGACTAGGGAGTTACTATTGTACTTAACCTTTTGCCAGAGCCCCATAAAAGGAAAACAACAAAGGAGACAAACTCTCTGCTGGCAATTATTGGAGTGTCAATACTCATGACATATGGTTTGATGAAAATAGAAGAGGTGGTAAAAGCTTTATGTAAGATGATATGTGGCCAGATGGATGGTTATTGCAGTTGATGGGTTAGTTAGGATTTTCAGTGTCTTTATGATCATGGAGACTTGCCTGAAGATTAATGGAATGCATGTACATTGCCATTGTATAAGGCAAGAGGGACACAGGTGAGGGTTCAAATTACTGAGGTATTAATCTGTTTGGTTGAGTGGTAATTGAAAGGGTGGTTGAAAGCAGTGCATCAGATTTGGGAGGAACAGTGTGGGTTTAGGAGTGGTAGAGGATTGTGGTATATATTGCCATTGTATAAAGGCAAGAGGGACAAAGGTGAGTGTTCAAACTACTGAGGTATTAATCTGTTTGGTTGAGTGGTAATTGAAAGGGTGGTTGAAAGCAGTGCATCAGATTTGGGAGGAACAGTGTGGGTTTAGGAGTGGTAGAGGATTGTGGATAAGGTGTTTGTTTTGAAAAAACATTTGAGAAATACTTAAAGAAACAGAAGCATATGTATGTTGCCTGTATGGATATGCAGAAAGCATATGGCAGGGTTGATAGAGATGCTTTGTGGAAGGTGCTGTGAATATGTAGTGAATATGTAGAAGCAGTGAGGAGTTTTTACCAGGAAAGTAAGGCATATGTGTGAGTGGGTAGAGTGGTTCCAAGTGAAGGTGGGTATGTGGTAGGGTGCATGATGTCACCATGGCTATTTGATTTGGTTTTGGTTCTGATGGGTCTTGATGAGAGGAGCAAGTATGCAGTCTTCTGGGGGTGGAGTCACCAAGATGAATAATTTGTTTGCTGATGATACAGCACTGGTGGCAGATTCTAGTGAGAAACCGCAGGAGCTAGTGTCTGAGTTTGGGAGTGTGTGAAAGGAGATAGTTGAGAGTAAATGTGAATAAAAGCTAGGTTATTAGGTTTTCTGTGAAAAAAGGTCACTTGAGGTATGACTTTGATAGGAGGGAACTTGGAGGAAGTAAAGTGTTTTAGATACCTGGGAGTGGATATGATAGCAGTGAATGGAACCATGGGTGCTGAAGTGAGCCGTAGGATGGGTGAGAGGGCAAAGGTCTTTGGTGCATTGAGGGATGTTTGGAAAGAGAAGTCACTGTCTTATGGGCATAGATGGGTAAGTTTGATAGTATATTAGTCCTGTCGCTACTATATGAATGTGAGGCATGATTCTTAGACATAAATGTAAAGAGTAGAGTGAATGTATTGAAAATTAAATGCTTGACGATAATGTGTGATGTAAGTAGGGTTGATCAAATATGAAATGATTAGGTAAGAATAAGGTGTGGTAGTAAGAGGAGTATGTATGAGAAAGCTTAAAGGATGTGCTGAAATTATTTGGAAATATGGAGAGGATGAGGGAGGAAAGGAAGACTAAGATGGTATATATGTCAGAAGTTGAGGGAATAAAGAAAATAGGAAAACTAAGAAGGAGGTGGAAAAATGGAGTTACAGATGCTTTGAAGGCTTAGGGCCAGAAGACGGAGGATGTGAGGCATTCGAGGGATAGAGCAAGTTGGAATGATGTGGTTTGCAGGGGATTAAATGCTGTCATGGGACTGAACCAGGGCATGTGAAACAGTCAATGGGAGCTACAGAAAGGTCTGTGAAGCCTGGTTTTAGTGCATTATACTGATGGCTAGAGACTGGCTAGAGCAAATGATGTAGGAAATGGCAAACATTTATGAAAAGCAAAGAATTTTTTTTACACAGAAACTCTAATGTTTGGTGATCACAAGCATGGGTTGCTCTAGACTAACATCAGGTTATCAGACTAATTCCAGTATATGAGATGATAGTCCAGTTAGCCTTTGGGTGTCTGATAACATCAATTTTCGACATATATAGTGTCCAAAATTAAGAGGTTTTACTCTTTTGTAATAGTATTTTTAGAAAAACCAGAAACTGGCAATTTCTGGGAGAATTGGTTTTGCAAGTAAAAGTAATTTTTTTCTACTGCAGGCACAGTTACCAAGGGAAAAAACACTTTTTGTCTTGGTTTTTTGCTATCAGAGGGATTTTTTCCTAAGAATATGTCGAAAGATAACTGATTTTAAAGTTGCTTTTTCATTTTATATAACAGCCTTTTGTTGCAGAGGGTCATATTGCATACCCCTCAAGAGAGTGTGGAGATATATTAACAGTTTGAATAATTTTTGTTAAGAATTTACAAACTTACTTTAAGCTATGAAAAAGGTTCTAACAGTTATGTTTAATAATCCAACTGACAGATGGTAGTCTCCTCTTCCCGTCCCACACCTCATTCTTTTTCCAGCTGCTTTAGTTACTTGTTTGACAGGTCTCCATGTTCCTGTGCATTTGCATTACAACATCTTCAAGCCTACAGCATCTCTAAGGGCCATGTTGTTTTGATAGATTTCTGAAACGTTTCATTATTGAACAAAACCACAAAAATCTAGGATGCACTCAGGCTATATTTTCATCTACATACCATTTTTTTGTTCCTCCCATAATGTGATAATGGTACCCATGACATTCATAATGCTTTAATTCTACTAGAACTATCATACTTTAAGTTTATCCTTCCCATAATTTCTTTGTATGAGATGGCCAAAAGTTCATGGGTAAATTTCCTTAAAGATGGCTGGATCAATTTTGTCATATTTTTAGGGAGGGACATTGTCTAAGATACTTAACGCCTTGTTACTGTGGTTATTTTTGGTGTGCTGCTGTTCTACAGCAGGGCAAAAAATATGGTAAATCACTCAAAAAAGTTTAAGGTCACCAACGCCTAATTGTTAGAATGCTAAATCAAAGGTACATTGATTTTAGCAAGACACCTTATAGTATTGGGGTATTACCTCCCAGAAGTGTTAATTAATCTTTGGCAGCTTTAAATCTGGCACCAGTTTCTCTTCAGTTAGAAATAAATGTTCTATTTGATATACACTTCCAAAAGAGTCCTGTCTCATTGACATTAAACACTTGTTGCATTATGTACCTGTTGACTTGGTTATTTTCTTCAGTAGTTGAGGATGATTATTGCTACCTCTATATCAACAGTGGAAACTTCATTTCACAGTGTAGTATTATGCATAGTATGATGCATTTTGAATATCCCAAACCACCTTTTACTATAAATTTTCATATCAGTGCTTGCAGTATGTTCAGTCTTTAAACACCACATTACTATTATTTTGGTCTTCATTCCAGATGCTTTACAGTCTTTCCATGCTTCCATTATATTACTTCTATAATTGATAATATTTTGTAGCAGTTGTAAAGTTGTCTTTATTGTTGATACATTGTGTATTACATATTGTTTCCACAATAGACATCACAAGTTTCAGTGCTGTCAAAATTTGGCTGTTTTTCACATACTTCATGTATCTAGTTTTGCATATCAGGACATCACAAGTTTCAGTGCTGTCAAAATTTGGCTGTTTTTCACATACTTCATGTATCTAGTTTTGCATATCAGGTAATTGAGTTGATATATGTTTTTGCATCTCACATATCATTAGCATGTAATGCTCTTTTTTCACTTATCTCAACTTACTTTTACTGTAGTTATGGTTTTATAAAAAGGAAGAAATACAGTCATAAGGGAGATATACTTATTAAATGCCAGCACCCACAGGAAAATGTGTGATGGGTGCCTTTCAAGCATGATAGACCCTCTTTAGGAATATCTTGGAAGATTTAGATTAGAACCTTCCAACCCTCAGCCTTTCCAGTGAGGAGGTACTAGTCTTAAGCTAGATGTCATCCTTGCCACAGGGATGACATCATCAACCCACTAGGTCCCAGCTGCTAGAATCACTAGGTTCCATAGGATCCCATGTTGTTAGCATGACTGTTACATGTTACAAGACCACCTTTTTCCATTTTGTGGATTAAGGTTTTTTCTATATTCATTATTTAGTTTATAGGAGAATAGTGTACTCTGTATCTGCTGTGGTCAGTTGCAGTTTGCTAATGATACATCTCTGGTAGCAAACATGAGTGAGAAATTGCAGAAGCTGATCTCTGAGTTTAGGAGTGTGTGAGAGGAGAAAATTGAGTTAATGAGAATTACATAAAGTTATTAAGTTTAATGGGAGAGATAGACTGGTTGGTTGGAGCTAGAGCCTGAATGAAAAGAACTTAGAGTAAATGGAATGGCCATGGCAATGGATGGAACCACAGGGGTTTTGAGGCCAAAGACCTAGATGCATTGAATTGTGTGTAGAAAGAGAACTCAATGTCTTTGAGCGCAAAGATGGGTATGTTTGATGGTAAAGTAGTCCAATTAGTGCTGTAAAGATAAGAGGGATGAACCTTTGATAATAAAAGTACAGAATTGATTGAATATGATGTAAATGAGATGCTTGAGGATAGTAGTGGGTGTAAAGAGTACATGGAAAAGACAACAGATGGCCAATTAGACTATATCTTGGTCATCTGTTTTGAATTTAAGTTAGCAAATAGAATAATGGAAGAAAAACCATGCATTTGCAAAGCAAACTTATGTGAAAATTAGCATGATAGAACAAATCAGAAAATCCCACAGTAAGATCGTACTAAACTATCCCACCCTTTACTGCATTACATTGTGTTGTTCTTATTTGGAATGAGTAAGAGGTATTAATGTATACTGAGTCTATACTTTTTCCTCGAGTTAATTTGTTAGATACCTTAACCGATGAAAAATTTGTCTAACCAGTGTTTGAAAGTAATTATAGTCTTTGCATTAACAATTTTTTATGGTAACTTTGTAACTTATCTCAGTGTTCAATACACCTATATACTTAGACACTTTGAATTTTATTCTGTTTGTTGTGGTAATTGTATTTTCTTGTAAATCAGAAATAGTATGAAAAAAAATATATATATATTATATATTTATATTTTGCTTTGTCGCTGTCTCCCGCGTTTGCGAGGTAGCGCAAGGAAACAGACGAAAGGAATGGCCCAACCCACCCCCATACACATGTATATACATACACGTCCACACACACAAATATACATACCTATACATCTCAATGTACACATATATATATATACACACACAGACATATACATATATACACCTGTACATAATTCATACTGTCTGCCTTTATTTATTCCCGTCAGAAATACCTTGATATCTGTTGTCAACTTTTCAGAATTTTAAAAACTTTAATTAGGTTACTGCAAAATCTACTCTTCCTAAGAAAACAGAGATCCAATCCTCTTGGCCTCTCTTTTTACACTAGATTTCTCAGCTGAAATCAGTTTTGTAACTTGTCTTGTTCAAGTTTTTTCTTATCTTGCTTGTGGTTTAGGGATCAGAGTTTGATTTCATATTCAAGTTGCATTCTTACTAGAACATTTGAAGGTCTCAGAAATTGTTTTGACAATTTGTAGTCGATGTTCCTAGCAATGAAACATTGCATTCATATCCTTTTTTCACCTGCTGTTAGATACTATTTAGTATACTTAAGATTGTTACTAGTAACACCTCCAAGACCCTTCTCATTTTCTTTAGTTAGCAGATTTTTGATGCTTTCCAGTTGTGTTTAGCATTCTTTTCTCTAGGGTGCATAACTTTACATTTATCTGCATCAAATTTCATCTGCCATTTATCTAACTCTCTACTAGTTTATAAAGAATTCTTTGAATTATTTCATAGTCTTTCTCAATTACAGCTGTACCTCATAGTTTTTTATTTTAGATATGAGACCCAATTCTAGGTCATTAATGTATACAGTATCACAAAAAGAGTTGAGCCCTGGACTGACCCCCATAGTAATCCATTCATCACATTCATTCAATGTGAGAGTTAGCCATATAAAATTACTTGTTGCTTTTGCGTCAGTGAGCCATTTACTAATCAGTGCACGTAATTCATTCCCTATACCATGTGATTTTAATTTATATAGCTATCTCATGTATGATACTTTATGAGCTGCCTTTTGAAAGTGTATTACATCAGATAGTACTTTAGAGAAAGCAAGAAAGAGAGGGAGGGAGGGAGTACCTACCTACAAGTACCAACAATGAGATTTTGCAATGATAGCAAAGTTAGTGCATGACACTCACTGCACATGTTGTTTCTTGGACAATCCTAATTCTCGATTGCTCATTACATATCTTTGTTGTACAATATTGTTTTTCAGTAGTTAGTCTCCAGGTGGAGTTATCCATTTTAGGTTCATCAGTATCATCTTTAGTCAAGAGTTTAGTCTTCTTTTGAATGTATCTATAGTCAATCATTTTAGATTTCTTAGTTTTCCTGATATGACATTAAGTAAGTGTTTAGGTTTCCTCACTAGGTATTCATGTATTTTCATTCGGTGTCATTTTGATATGCTCCCAGGTTTTATATTTGATATGATGATTCTGTATCTAATTTGATGCACTGCTTTCAACTTAAAGATGTTACTCTGTTTACCTTCTGATTATTGCCAGGCACGTACTCTCATAAATCTTTTTCAGCATTTCTCTAGATTATATGATTTAAGCTCTCAGTTTCGTTAAGGGAGGAAGGGAGAGAGTACTTACTTACTGACAAGTACTTATGATGAGAATTAGACTAAAGGCAGGGAGACTGCATAGTGCTCACCACAGGGTAATGTAGAGTTACAAAACTGATTCAAGTGCTCACCAGAGGATGATATAGAGACAAAGAATGACTCATGTGAGTTATGTGTTGTCAAGTGTTATGTGTGAGAAGGAGGGACTATGTGTATGGACTGAAAACCAGCAGCCCACTTGTGGGTGGGATGAAGTGGAAAGAAAAGACAACTACATGGGCCAGAGGAGTAACACCTGACAGCCACTGTAGTACTGGTTCACTATGAGAGAGAGAGCACTTATTTATGAGTACCAATGGTGAGCTTTACTAAAAGGTAGGGCTAGCACATAGTACTCACCACATGAAAACATAGAATTATGCAGAATGAGTCATATGAGTTACTTATGTGTTATGTAAGAGATGAAGTGACTGTATGTATGTGGACTGAAAGTCAACAGCCACTTTGTGGGTGAGGCAGAAGAAAAGACAGCTTCCTGGGCCACAGGAGTAACACTTGATTGCCACTGAATATGGTAAATTGATTAAGAAATGATGTGATAATAGATTGATATGGAGGTAAGGAGAGTATGTTTAAGAGAACTGGGGAAGATGTAATAAAATGGCATGGACATATGAAGAGGATGAATGAGGAGAGGTTTTGTCATATGTGGAAGGAACAAGGAAAAGCAGAGACTGAGCACAAGAATGAAGGCTTGGGTATGAAAGTCTTTTAATTATCATGGCCTGAACATGCAGAAGGGTGTGAGCCTTGCATGGGATAGTGAATTACAGCAGTTTGGTATATGGAGGACAATATGCTTTCAGTGGGCTGAGCCAGAATGTGAAGCAGTAAGGGGAAACCATTGAAAGGTCCATGGGGCTTGGCCATGTATTAGGGCTTTAGTTCTGAACTTTGAGAATTTAAAAGTCCAGCAGGTAGTATTTCTGTGTTAAAAAGAAGTGGAGTTGGGAATCTAAACCACACATACACACAAAAAAAAGACAGCCCACAATTTGTCTGTTACAGGAATAGACTACAAAGAGCTGTTGGTTCATGGTTTAACATCTCCAAGAACATCCAGGTTACAAATTTTATAGCTGATGGATGATGCTTTAGCTGTCTGCTGCCTGATGAACAAGGATTTTTGCAAATCTTTTCCTCTTTTAGAATTAGTGGAGAAGATTTCCTTTTTATCTGTGTCTTAAAAATTGTCTTTCTCTACATGCCCTTATCTCCGAGTAGTGTGCCATCTCAATATAAATGTCTAGTGGGAAGGAGCCTTTAAACTGGCTCCTTTCCTTAGGTGTGTCTTCCCAAGAGGATCTTTCTCCCACCAGAACTAAAGCATTACTAACAACTTATGTATTTCCAGTTTTAACATGGGGCAGTTGGAAAAGAAATTCTCTCCTTGGATTGGAATTATGGGAAATAGATATATCATCTTGCCCAATATTTATCATCTAGGAAAGTTCCCTGTCATCTAGTTGGCTTTCAGAGTTTATCAAAAGTGGAACAAACAACTTGGTGCTAGAGACTCCTTAAGCTATACTATATTCTTCAGCGCTACTTCAGCTTTTTCTGTAGAACCATCATCTGAAAGTTTGGATTTTAGAGTTTACAAGTAAAGATTTTATCAGCAGAGGTTTAGAGAATGCTTAATAGGTGACCTTTTGCATAGTATTCACCCCTGTACTCAAAGACATTACAATACTAATCAGTCTAGAAAATTAAGTCCTTCCCTGAAGAATTTGCCACAGACATGACTGGCACTCATGTTTAGAGTTCTTGTGATGCCTT
Organism: Panulirus ornatus; assembly: GCF_036320965.1. Taxonomy (NCBI): domain Eukaryota; kingdom Metazoa; phylum Arthropoda; class Malacostraca; order Decapoda; family Palinuridae; genus Panulirus; species Panulirus ornatus. The sequence goes on along the minus strand of NC_092231.1, from coordinate 22,338,359 downwards.
TCTCATGACAAGAATGAGGCTCATAACACTTGCTTCCTATAAGAGTGCCCTTCTAGAACCTTTCTCTGAGGTTTAGTATTAATCTGATAGGCCCTGTTTAGGATAAACTTCTTTGATTGTTCTTTCTGAGGAGACTGTTTGTCTCTCCATTGTAGCCCAAGTGGAAGCTCAGAGGTCCTAGTATTTTTACAATCAAACAATTTACTGGCAATATAACTCCTCAATGTCTTCATATAAAACTCTTCTGGATCTTAGGAGGAGAGTTAGTGATTTTTATGCAGTCTCCTTTTACACGAATATTCTGTTATGAAAATTTCATTTAGGTTAAGATAAAAGCAAACTTTAGATTTTTGGTAAAAAATGAAAATACTGAATGTAGAAATAACCACATTGTCATCCACTCTTGGAAGACTTCATCAAGAGAGCTTCATATATTATGTCTAGTTAATCCCTCATTGACCTTTTTGACTTCACCAGAGAATATCAAGGGGACCATTTATTTGTGTGCCCTAAAAGCCTAAAGTCCCTTTCAACAAAGAATATCTCTGTGGATTAAGAACTTGTTTTATTGGTTCAACCTAGGTGTATACTAAAGTGCATGATGTGAGGAAGTTAGCTTGTACTTTATCCTTCCTCAGAAACCTTTCATTGAAGGAGATCAGGAAAAGGAGCTGGCATGCTCATTCACCCACCTATGTTAGGTGTAACATTTTTTCCATGACTGGAGCCTCCAATAAAAAACAGAAAAAAATTCAGATGTTTTGGCTCTACCTTATATGGCTTTAGGGATTCCAATGTGCTCCTGAAGCACCAAGGAAAGTGCAGATATTTGTGTTTGTTTTTGGGGTTAGTCTCATCTGAAGGTTTTCTTGAAACCATCTTCCTTCATGTGGGTCAAACAACAAAATAGAGAATTGCATATTTTTAAACAAAGAAATATTTTTCTCAGGCAGCATCGTAAGAGCAAATTTTCTAGTTATTTTTTTCTTTTGCCATACTGTGGCTTCTCCTCTGGCTTCTCTCATTTTTTTTTCCAAAAAATCTTTATCAGTTATGACTGCTTTTGGCTTGATGCCCTCAACATGCAAAGTCTGAGCTGCTAGATCGATGATATCATATCTGTGGCAGTCTCTTGTTATCCAGAGGTGGACCTGAAACAAACTAGCTGGTTAGTTGAGTGATTTGCAAGGGATGACGAAAACCACTGGTTGCACACTGAAAATACTGAAGGTTGGAAGGCCCTGACCCCGATATTTTTAGTTATCCTGAAGAATGTCTCATGCTTATGCAGGGGGAAAAAGATTTTCAGTTTCAAAACCTGCACTTTTAACTGGTTTATGGACCAGTTCTTGATTTTCTTATTTACAGCTCTTCACACGATAGTGATTTGATTTTTGGTATGATCTTGTTGAATGAATGAGAGATAATAGGTAAATCAAAAAGAGGTGTGGTTGAGTATGTGAAAATGGGAGGTAGACTTTGGGAAATGTGGATGACTTACAGCTCTTCCCATGATAATGATTTCATATCTGGTATAATCTTGTGGAATATATGACTTATGATGGGTTGGTCAGGAAGATTATGGTGGTGAAGGTGAAATTTACAGTGAGAGGTAGATGTAGAAGAGATGAATATATGGAAAAAGATAAACGATTAGTGGTAAGCTTATTTCAAATGATGGTGACGTATAAGTGATTTGAGATCAGATGCAGTGAACACATATTGTTTTTAGTATGGATGGAGAGAGATGGGTGATTACTGGTGCCTATGCACCAGGGCATGAGAAGAAAGATCATGAGAGGCAAGTGTTATTGGAGCATCTGAGTGTGTGTATTAGTAGTTTTGATGTACGAGACCCGGTTATAGCGATGGTGATTTAAATGCAAAGGTGAGTAATGAGGCAGTTGAGGGAATAATTGATGTACATGGGGTTTTCAGTGTTGTAAATGGAAATGGTGAAGAGCTTGTAGATTTGTGTGCTGAAAAAGGACTGGTGATTGAGAATACCTGGTTTAAAAACAGAGATATACATAAGTATACATATGTAAGTAGGAGAGATGGTCGGAGAGCATTATTGGATTACGTGTTAATTGATAGGCGTGTGAAAGAGAGACGTTTGGATGTTAATGTGCTGAGAGGTGCAACTGAAGGGATGGCTGATCTTTATCTTGGGGAGGCGAAGGTGAAGATTTGTAAAGGTTTTCAGAAAAGAAGAGAGAATGTTGGGGTGAAGAGAGTGGTGAGAGTAAGTGAGCTTGGGAAGGAGACTTATGTGAGGAAGTACCAAGAATGCAGAATGGAAAAAAGTGAGAGCAAAGGACATAAGGGGAGTGGGAGAGGAATGGGATGTATTTAGGGAAGCAGTGATGCCTTGTGCAAAAGATGCTTGTGGCATGAGAAGCGTGGGAGGTGGGCAGATTAGAAAGGGTAGTGAGTGGTGGGATGAGGAAGTAAGATTATTAGCGAAAGAGAAGAGAGAGGCGTTTGGACGAGTTTTGCAGGGAAATAGTGCAGATGACTGGGATATGTATAAAAGACAGAGGCAGGAGGTCAAGAGAAAGGTGCAAGAGGTGAAAAAGAGAGCAAATGAGAGTTGGGGTGAGAGAGTATCATTAAATTTTAAGGGAGAATAAAAAGATGTTTTAGATGGAGGTAAATAAAGTGTGTAAGACAAGAGAACAAATGGGAACATCAGTGAAGGGGGCTAATGGGGAGGTAATAACAAGTAGTGGTGATGTGAGAAGGAGATGGAGTGAGTATTTTGAAGGTTTGTTGAATGTGTTAGATGATAGAGTGCCAACTGACTGGAAACCAGCAGATGTTACTCCTCTATATAAAAAAGGAGACAAAAAAATGTGCTTTGAACTACCAGCCATTTAGCCTTTTGTCAGTGTTAAGTAAAATGATGGAGAAAATAATACGAGGTAAAATTTTCATGTCTTTAGATCACAAAATTATATCGGACAACCAACACAGTTGCTGCAATAGGAGATCCTGCATGACTAATTTACTGGAATTCTTTAATGTTATTCATCAGAACTGTGATAGAAAAGTACTGTCTGACGTAGTATATTTAGATTTCCAAAAGGCTTTTGATAAGGTACCTCACAAGAAACTTTTACATAAACTCAAAGCACACAGAATCGGTGAAGAACTCTGTACATGGATCAGAGACTGGCTTACTGGAAGAAAGCAGCATGTATTAAATGGCAAAACCTCAGATTGGCTAGACATAATGAGTAGTGTGCCACAAGGGTCGGTCCTAGGCCCAATTCTTTTCATAATATACATTAATGACGTAGAACTTGGTCTCATATCTAAGATCTCCAAATTTGCTGATGGTACTATACTAGGAGGTAGAGCTGTAAGCAGGCGGGACTGCAAAATGATTTAGAGATCTTAACTTCCTAGCACAGTGGTGAGACAGATGACATATTAAGTTTGATGCAGACAAGTGTAAAGTTATGCACTCTGGAGACAAGAATGTACATTACGACTACAAACTGTTCAGAGACTCCAACTAAAGTAAATGAAGGAAAGGACCCTGGAGTTGATAACAGCAATTTGAAGGACACTAAACAGTGTCAAACAGCAAGTAAAAAAGGCAACTGAATGTTAGGTTTCATAGCCAGGAACATAGATTACAAGACACCAGAAACAATTCACACACTTTATGATTCTCTAGTACCTTGAACGTGCAGCCAGTTTTGGTCCCCAAGCTACAGAAAAGATGAGGGGAAAATTAGAGCAAGCTCAAAGATTCACAACAAGATTGATTCTATCCCTTATAGATCAGGCATATGATGAGAGGTTAAAACGATTGGATCTCTTCCCCTTTAAAAAAGTAGACCGCAGTGACTTTATCCAAGTGTTCAAAATTTTAAACAAGATTGATAAAGTAAATCATGAACATCTTTTCAAAATACAAGAAAATATGATTACCAGGAGAAATGGAATAAAATTCAAAGCTAAAAGATGTAGTATGGACATGGGAAAAAGCTTCCTTTCCTATAGGTGTGTTGAGCATTGGAATAAGTTACTGTCAGACATAGTGAATGCTAAGATTATGAATACCTTCAAAAGTCGTTTAGACAAATATTTTATAAATTCAGGTATACTTTGAGAAAAATGCCACAAATAAACCATAAATGACAGCAGTAATGGGGACAGTAGAAGGCTAATGTGCAACAGCAGGGAGTCGGTGATAGCATAAAAAACTGCTGAGAGGAATTACATTTTCTTATTAAACTTTATTTGTCTTAACCAGACAACCCAGTCGTTGGCCAATTGGGCCTCCTGTGGACTGTCTTTCACATGTGAATTCATCATCAAATCAAAGCAACTCTCATTTCAACCCAACAGAGATAGCATTATGCTGTATACTCCCCTAGGTGTGTTTGATGTCCCTTACAGACATACTGAAATGACTGCACCTACTTTGAGGGCAGTAGATAATAGGACAGTAGATATGCCATTTTTGTAAACCAAAGCATGAGTCAAGCAATCTCATGTTTTCAGGCAGACTGCCAGTGGGTGTGATGCGAATATATTTTGGTATTTGGTGAGATACATATTGAATATCATTTTACTTTGACATTATAAGGTGCATGATAAAAGTACAAAATTACTTTAAACCATCCCATCATTTTGTTAAAGGAAAAAAAGTTATTTTGTACATTAGAAAATATGAAGGTGAAAAATTCATTTTTTTCCATATGTGTCACAAGCAAAAGTATACCTTAACTTTCAAGTATGAAATGTCCCAAGTTTAGATGTCATAAGTTGGGATATTGTTGTAAAGGTGACGTGAATAGAGGGTTTGGTTTCACCTGATGAATCAGCTAAGTGGTCAAATTGGAAAAGTAGTAAGCACTTATGTAGGTTTGGATGTTTATGTTCCACTTTAAAACAAATGGCAGGAGTCAAGGGTTTTTATGAGTGATATGAATCACTGTATTTAAATGAACTAATCCATTGAATTGTGAGAAGATTTAATGATAGATGGATAGGTAGATTTGAAAGTTAATAGTATAGTAGTGAAATTCTTGCTCCTTAGAAATGGTAATGCTCATGTTTTGTGTAAAAGTTAAGAAAATGATAAAACAGGCATGAAAATTGGCTTAAATATGCATGAAATATTGGAAAAAGTTTGAATTCTTTCCCTACTACACAGTGTAAATTTAGAAAATAAAGAACTTTGTACTGACTGTGCATAATTGTGGACTAAAGCCAGTTAGGCCCCAAGGAAATCATATATGGTATTGCTGTCCTGAATTAGTCATATCCTAAAAAGACTTCCATGCAATGTTGATTATAAATGGAATAGTAAACTGAACATTTTATTTTTTGAAAGACCAGCAAAACTGAGTTATAGTACTTAATAGTGTGCATGTAAAAAGTCTTACTGCAGCTTTCTGTATTAGTAGTTTCACCCATGTTTACTTGTCAAAGATGTGTTCCCTGATAAATCACAAAGGCATTTATCCTCAGAGTATATCTGAAAACACAGAATTTTTGTTTTTCATATTCTGAACCTATTTTCTTTGCCATTGCCTGCTGTTGTCAGTTATTTTGATTAATGTAGCAAATGTTGATAATTTACATCGTGGGCATCAAGATAGGAAATTGATGAAGTGCCAAAAATATTCTTGATTGTATGAATTAGAGTGCCTGCAGATTTGGTATTAAACCTTAGATTATATACTACTTATTCTCATAACATGATAGCTTTCTCTGCTTGATGCAGATTTTGTCATACTAGATTTTAACAAGATATATACTGGTTAGGTAATGGTAACAGTCAGTAAAGCTCACTATTACAGCTTGTGTATGTGCAATACCTTTGATGTTTATTCTTTTAAACATGTACCAATTTTTACTGGGTATGCAGGAATACTCCTTTGCCATGGCTTTAATTTCGCCTCCCTCTCACTGTATGGGTTACATGGACCAAATCCTATATTTCTGCTATCCACATTTGGATGGCCAAATTCCAGTGCATCTCACCCAATCTTCTTTCCCATGTTCTTGTTCAAGTACTGTTATATATTTGTTTTTGAAACATTTATATAAATGATATTTATTCTCATATATTTTATGTAAGATTCTTAGAAGGCTACCAATATCAGGGGAAAAACCTGCCTAATTTTGATGGTGATCTAACAAGTTTTGCATATCTTTATGTCACTTGATGGCCTTAAGGAGTACTGCAGTTATTGTTGATCCTGTAAGACAATAAACTGCTGTAAGACAGCTAAAAACTAATATATACTCTCTAAAAATGCTACATATGATAGAGTGCCATATAAAAGATGTTGATATTGCATGACTTGGGTTTCCTTGATTATTATTGGTATTTATGATCATATCTTGGCAGAAGACTTCTAGAGCATATAGATTGACACACATACTTTTTTCACTTTCTTAAGCTACCTATTGAAAGCAAGATGTAGTCACCTTGAGTGACTATCAGTATTTTCATATTTACACACTAAGGTTTTGGTAATACTTTTGAATTTCTGCTGGTTTTCTTGCACAGTTATATAATCATGACAGCCAAAATTTGGTGCTTCATAGTTTGTTTGATAGACTATCAGGCAGTAAAGTATGGAATATACAGATGTGGAAGTTATTTTCAAAAATTTACATTCTAAAGAGTCAGAAAAGATAGAAGAAAGGTAATTTAAGCGGTTACCTTTTGGGTAACTTGAGGATGATAGTCCAATCTGGTGACTTGTTTTTACACGAATATATCATTTATGGATTTCAACTTGATACTGCATAGTTGGTATGCTGCAGCTTCTATTTCTCAAATTGTATTAGATTAGCTTCTTCCAGCATTTGGATTCATAATTAATTCCAAGAACTTTGTGCAGTCACTTATTCATCACTGATTAACACATTTTTATTTTGACAAGAACACTTAAACCTGTTATGAAAAGATCAAATTTAGTTTTGTGGAAGTTCCATCCTGCTTTCCTAATAAGAGAAGGTTTCCACAGCCAGGGAGGTAAGGGTAAGAGTTTCTGACTTAAAATGAAAATAGTAATCAAAATGGAAGACATTGTAAGAGGCTATGTTACAGATCAAAAACTTGGAATTGGCAAGCGAAATTAACTTAATTTGAGAGAAGGGGATCAGTAAGGTGATAATCCCCTCATTTATTTTTCTAGCTGTCTAGTGCCTTCATGAGTATTCTTCAAGCCATCCCAGTTTTATAAAAGGACATGTTCTAGGCAAGAAATTTTAGTACTGTTTACATTAGGTCCTTGAGAGACATTGACTTACGTAGGTAATGTTGTGAAAGAGTATATTTTGAGAAAGTAGACCTCTCTGAAATTAAACTCACCAAATGAGGTGCTAAAGAAATTAGTAGATGGAGAGTATATTTTATGAATAATATATGAAGACATAAATGTAGTTGGTTGGTCAAATTTGTTGTTCATGGAGGCCATCAGTCTAAATCACTCATGGAAATGCTTCTGTATTCAGATGCAAAAGGATTACCCTTTCTCTGATTTTCTTGGGCCATATTTATTCTGCAGCATCTCCTATTCTTTTCTTATGCTTTCCTTCTCAACACTATCCTTTACAAATTTCTGTTTTTCCATCCCCATTTTTCCTGAACCACATACTTCTTTGTTTTTCTTTTCTTGTACATCTTCTGCATACTTAGTTTACTCTGTTTTGAAGATGGATATTGTGAAGTGTGAGCAATTGGGAATGTTTCACAAATATGAAGGAACTGTATGTGTACTATCTTACTTTGGAATGAGTGATGCTTTAAAATAATGTATGTCTGTTAAGAAAAGAAATATGTGATGAAGTTGAGGGAGTATGTGGCAGAATGATAGGCTGTTTGATAAACCTGGTTTTGCTGGTTGAATGAATGTTAGGAATTATAGTAAAGATCATCAGGTGTGTAGTCAGATTATGCTCCAATCTAGGACAATGACAGATGTAATTTTTAGCACTTTTGTTGTTAAAACTGTAAAAGTGAGACTTGTAGTTGTTGGTAATAAAAATGCTAATATTCATATTTAAATCAGGATGAAAAAGACCATTGTGGTGTGTGATGTATGCATACATTGAGGTGAGCACTGACAATGGTTGCAGATAGAAAGTTTATGAATATGAACTGTGTTTTACAAATGCCACAGTATTATCAAAATACATTTAAGTTTAGCAATACCCATTTTTTTATATGTATAAAACATAATGCAGTCCTAAATCAGGTCTTGACATAAATGTTTGGCAGCAAACATTATATTTACTCATTTATTGACAATATATCATTGCTCTGGATATTCTGAGCTACATTATAGGAAGAAATGGAACTTAGTCACTTGTTGAATTTCATTGTAGATATAAAGTAAGGGTTGTAAGTCATCTCTGAAGTTTTTATGTGGTGCTATGTCCTAAGGCCAATAACATATAACAATTAGTTCTCCAGGATCCTTTTGTTTCTCCACATTCAGTTACTTATTTTCCCATCATAAGTTAAGTCTGATGTTTTCACAAAATTTTGATATGCACTTATGCATATGCATATAAAAAGTGTCAGTATTGGAAGACCACAGCTTGGATGAAAATTGTTATACAGGTTATGTAATTTTTTGGGGGGAATTAATCCATTAATTTGTTTTCAGAGTTCATTTTATCAAACTTGTCAGTTTTTACTGTCATAATGATTGACAATATACCCATGAGCTCATCCATTGGATTACATATCTTATAGTATGCATAGCTTTCCTTAGTATGGTTCAAATGATGCAGTATTCATTTTTTATGTTTTCCTATCATAATTTGTTGATAAAGGAAGCTGTAGTCTCTAGAAGGCAAAGGTCATGAAATTCTGTAATATGAGAGCTTATTTACAACATAAGTCTTTATTGGTTGTTACTGGCTGACAAGGCATTTTGCATTTTGTGCCTTGCAGCTGTTTTATCTACCTTATTGCCATATTATTGCATGGTTTAGGATTAAAGATAATGTCAGTTAGAAATTGTGATGTGTATTTTCTCATTTTACTCTCAGTAATGATCTTTATAGTTTTCATTGTACCTTTCAGCACAAACACAGTGTGAAGAAACTTTACAAACATTTTTCCTCTGTATGAAATATGTTTAGATCAGTTTAAAGTAAAATTGATTAAGGAATTGATTTTAAGGTGAAAATATGTTTTAACTTAACATCTTCATGTAGTGTTCCTATGTCACATTGTTAGATTCTTTTGAGGTGTCAGCTTCATGCATTACCTTACATTGACCTATAAGCATGTGTTGTTGGATAGAGGATTGACAGTATTTCATTAGGTTAAAGAAAACTGAAAAAGATATGTTTAAGTATGTATACCCAGAAGTTTTCTTAGAGTTAAAAAAAAAAATTAAGATATGCATATGTATAGAAAAAAGTAGAACTTAATTGGATAGTAGGAGCAATAAAGTCATAATTAAAGATTTGTATGATTATGTTTTTACAAAAGATTGAATTTCATGAGTTAACTATTAGGTTATGCATAATAGTGAATGTAGTGTGAAGATTAGTAAATACGAGTTTAAACTCAGTATCAGCTGAGTAACATTTAATGTCATTGGATTGGTCATTGAGGAAACTTGCCATATTATATTAGTTTTTTTATTAATCTTGATTGTACCACAAATGTTTTATCACCTGTACAGATATCTGCTAGGAGAACAAAGTGCTTTTAAGTTTCACCTAAAGATTATTTTGCAGTGTTTTGTATTATCAGATGTAGTAATTTAGGAAAATGATATATTTATCTTAATTGTATCTTGTAAATAGGCCAGAACACTATTAAGAATTGTGTCTGATTTGTTTTAAACCCAGAGAATGCTTCCTTGAGAAAGCTGGATATACTGCTTACTTATTACTGATGTTCAATTAATGACTTCTCTTAGGTAAAGGTCAGTGATCTGATTTTTTATTTGGCTTTTGAGTGCATAGTAATATGCTTTATAACATTCAGAATAGTACCTATATAAGTTGATCACATACTAAGTAGTGCTAGATAGTCTTTAGAATAGAATGGTCAGTGATAAGGAACTTTAGGTCAGTTATTGTCGAAGTCTTTGGAACAGAATGGTCAATGATAAGGAACTTTAGTTCAGTTATTGTCAATAGTACATAATTTAGACAGCCTTCCCTTCCTCCCTAAGCAGAAGAAAATGGAGGATGAAAAATATTAGTAAAGTAAGCAAGAAAAGTACCTTTGATGACAGAGTAGAAACTTAGATCTTGGGGGGGTTCTGTTATGTATCCCAACTAAAACCATCAGTCATTGATATGATTGTAGACGATTATGTTGAATGAGTGAAATTAAATCAGTTCAGAGTATATATACTCATATATTAATGGATCATACATAGATGATTATCAAGGCATAGTGTTTATCATAAAGCTTTCGCCATCAAGTGTGGCGTAGCTTACTCCTCATGGCAAAATGCGATTAAGTTTTATTGACATAGTCTGCTGAAAGTACTGTGCTTTAATATTTACCTTGAAGTATTGAATTAGATTATTCTTTTTGCTCCTAAAGTTTTATAGATTTAATCCATTAATGCAGTTACAACCTGTATGGTATTTTATAGTTACTTTCAGGCTGTATAATGAATAATTATAAAAAGTTCACATAGTTTGCTCAGTCAAAAGTGAAAGCTAAGCAAGTTGTTAGAGTTGCATACTTTGACATTGAGCAGTATAGTATCTGTAGGTCGCCTGCTTGAATTAAGCTCTTTATGGAATGCAAATTAATGCTGCAATTGAAATTGATGATTCTTTGTAAATGTGAATTATAGAGAAAGGAATTTACCCTTATGCAGATGATATATTTTCACATCTGTAAACATATTTGTTTTAATCTTTACATTAGAAGGTTTTCATTCATGAACAGTTCCAAGCTTTCTAAATACCTAAATGGACCATACATATTCAGCACAAAATTGAGTTCAGAAAATTTTCAATATTAAGACCAACTTATTGATGCACATACACATTCCTTTTATTTGATATATTTAATGAGATGTAAGATTATCTTTTGATAAACTGCATTATGTTGGCACTGTTAACTGACATGTGATAAATGCATTGGTGGGTAGTGCTGTGTTGAAGATGTATCATGCAGCTGCATTTATTCTGGATTTTTTATTCACTTCATGAAACTACATGAGATTGAAACTGATGAATCTCAGGTGACATGAAATATTTCTGATTAATGAAGGCTTGTTCAGCAGCTGCTAGATGTGTACTTATATGAGGAGAAAAGTATGAACAAGAGTATTATTTTGGATTTACAGTACCTTCAAAGTCTTGAGTTTTAATAGCTTCACCTATACAGCATGTTAATTTTATTTCACCTTTGTGGCAAACAAGTGCTGGCTGATATACATCATTATCATCATCTTCACCTATACAGCATGTTAATTTTATTTCACCTTTGTGGCAAACAAGTGCTGGCTGATATACATCATTATCATCATCATCATCCATTGTCACATGTTTTATGAGTGTGTATATAGAAAGGCCGATGGGAAATGGGTTCCAATAGCATTATTTCCAGGGCCTCTTGTTATTATGCACTTTTGCTCACCATAGACTACTGTATACCTGAAAGATAGGGGAAATTATATATTGATACATCCAAATGTGAGGGAGGAGGGATTCATTGAAAGTTGATCTATGTTAATTCTTTTATGATTTTTTTGATTTGTTGCCAAATTGTTTGTGTGATTTTGCAGTGTACCTCAGGAATTGGGATACAGTAGAAAATCTCCATCCAGATCATATGAACTGCATCTCTAATTATCACTTATTTTATTACTTATTTTTTATTTTAGATATGTAATTTTGATAGTGTTAGGGTTTCTAACAATGTGGACTTTTACCCTTTTTATACTTAGATATTTTGGCTGTGATTACATTTGAGCATTTGGGATTAGTCAGTCATAATTTCATACTGGTAGATATAAACGGCAGTCATACTAATAAAACTCGACAGCAAGACAGTGTAGGGTTTACATGAGGCAAAACTCATGCACAAAGTCTCTTACATGTTGAGTGTGAGGTTGTATGTACGGATATCAAACACAGATTTTAGCTCATTTTTAAATGAGGTAAAGTTTGTATAAGAGCCCATCCCTGGTCTGTTGGTTGTGCAGTTCAGTTCATATATGTTATTATTTTGAAAGGTGCAGTTATGAAAAAACCTAATGACAAAATGACCATGAGACATCATGGTGCTTAAAATCAAGTAAAAAACATGTGAATGTATAATTTCCAATTCATTCCAGGCAGTGTTGAAGTAAATGCTTTTATAATAACTAAAATTTCTTGAAGTCTGTACTGTATTTTGTTGTAGACTTTCGTCTTCTTGTACAGTATATATGTATCTAAGAAAGTCCACATGATTTGGAAGCTAGAAATGTTAGATTTACCGAGTACTTTGTGTTTATTTAACTATCTTACCGAGGCATTTGTATGCACCATAAACCTCTGTAATCCAGTGACTGATTGACTAGAATCCTGATTGTCAACATTTCTTTCGTAAAGAGTTTCAATACACCTTGTTATATGTAGATTGAACTCTGATTATCATCAGAAAATTCCAATGAAGAGGTAGATTCCAATTATGAAAAATCTTGATATTCATGTTTTTGGTGTGGGTAGACTATTCAGTCTGAATTGTAAGAATGGGATGAATTAATGTATTTTGTAACTAAGGACTGATATGGTACTCAGAGTATGGCTGCTATTAACTGTCAGGTTTCCAACATTCTTTGTTGAGATTCACTTATTTATTTTACATATATATATATATATATATATATATATATATATATATATATATATATATATATATATATATATATATATATATATTAGGGTGGTGCTGAAAATAAAATCATTTAAAATTCTTTTGTGAGGCCAGGTTATTTATTTTCATTCATATTAGCAGGTCTAATTCACAGGCGAAATGTAAAGTCAGTTGGTCACTGTTTAGGGGTACTTCATCAACACTGAAATTGTAATTACCCAATGAGTCCATATGTTTATGTCAGAAAGGAAAGCTTTGACAGAAAAATGGAGAATGACTGTTACAATACCTGAGGTGTTCACGTTTATTGACAGTAGTCATTTAGGGATGAGAAGGAAATTGTTTCTGCTTGATGGCCCATTTTCTTGGCTTCAGAGAATAAGATAAGATAAGATAAGATACTTTATTCGTCAAATTGTTATACAAAATGTAATACAAAATGAAATTCGTTTCCACACTTCAAAACATGGGATCAAGCCCTCTTGAGTGCCTCTTCTTCAGGATTCTGTTATATTCCTGAGTGAAGACCAATTCTTGCCATGCACAATTGTTTGTGGCACTTAGACCCAAGACATGAGGCAGGGCTTCAAAATGCTGCAGGTTTAAGGACCATGTCTGTAGGTGTTCGTTGAGGAAACTTGTAGGAAGGCCCAGGACTGCTCTGCATTCTTTGTGATGAGATCTGCAATGTTGATGGTTGCTGCTGTAGCTGGAGATATTTTCAGTTCAGTTGGAGGCCTATCCTCAGATCCTGCTCACTCACTCCTTTATAACAGGTACCATCAGCTCCTTGAAACCATGATCAATGAAATAATTGAAAAATGCAAACCATATATTCTCCTCATTTGAATACCACATGTTCTACAGAATTTCTGCTGGTGGCCTGGTGTTTAGACAGTGCTCGAAGCATCTCCTGGTCATTCCTGGTGCCTTGACTGCCATGGTAGCTGAGAACCATGTTTAGAAATGCACAAGACTAGCAAAAAGTCTTAAGTCTGATTATTTTCAATTCCAAGGTTGTCAGTTCAAATTAGTCCAGGGAGAAAAAGCTTTCCAATGCATAGGTTGCTCTCGCCATCCAACAAACATGGTGCATGGCACCAGTGGCAGCCACAAAGAGGGACTCTTCCAAAGTAGAGGGAAATAAGTTCCAGGATTTCTGTGTAGTCATACCTTAGATGAATCTGAAGGAGCACAGATTTGACAAACTGGACACTTTCACTCATCCAGTGCGAATTCATGGATACAATAGCAGCTGTTTCCTTATCTCTGTTCACATCAATGATCTTGTCAGACACAAAGGAAGCACTTGTACATTTAGACCTCTGGGCTCTTGAAGCCAGATGACCTAACTGAAGATGTCTGATACAACAACCTCAAGCACATGATGTAGGCAGTCCAGATTAAGGAGATTCAAAGTTTCTGAATGATAGGGATAGCAGCACCCTGTCTTTTTCTTGTGTTTTTAGGTATTGTATTTAAAGGCATAGCCTTCACATGGTCCTTCAGGTTCTGCTCCTTTAGAACTTCAACACCAATTTTTGATATGGATTCATCCATGCCATTTATCATCCTCAGAACATCAAGAATCTGCTTTAAGCAAACACGTACCACCAGGACCAGTAGGTGTTTGACCATCCTTAGTTTCCAGGATATGTCATTCAGCAGCTTCAGGTCTCAGTGAACTGCCATTGGGTTGATTAAGTCAAACAGATATTTAGAATACTAATTTCTCTTACATGCCTGATAGATTGAATAAGAAAATTATGATTTTAGAATATGATTAACTTGCATACAGTAGGTGTTATTTTTTTAAACAATGAGCAGAAATCCCACCACAGTCTTGCAGGATGCAGCATAGAATTGCTGCCACCAGAGGGGAGTGGCGCAGGAAAAATTTTGTATTATCATCTCAAATTGTTTTGTGGAAAAGATTTTCAACTTTAGATTAATTCTAATCTTATGATAATGAATCTTACCATACTGCCAGCCTTGTAACTAGCTCAGATGGTTTTTTTAACAATATTTCATGTTGATGAGGGAGTTATAAATATTGCATAGAATGCTAAGACTTGACTGTTTTGTTTTGTTGACCACTTATAATGGAAACAGATTTTTACATGGCCTGAAGAAATCCATATTTTGATATTTTGGTGACCACCCTGATATATATATATATATATATATATATATATATATATATATATATATATATAGATAGATAGATAGATAGATATATATATATATATATATATATATATATATATATATATATATATATATATATATATATATATATATATATATGTATATGTATACATACATACATACATACATACATACATACATACATACATACATACATACATACATACACACACACACACACACACACACACACACACACACACACACACACACACACACACAAATATAGTGCAATGAGTGCTCACTTTCATAGAACAAATATACTGCCCTCGTGACAGCAGAATTCAAACTGCTACCTTTTGTGTGGGGGGGCTTGCGATGCTTTAACCAGGCTTTGGAGCCTATAACCTAAAAATATGTGCCGAGCTTCCACACAAATAGTTTGTGTTCCCGCAGATCTGGGTTTGTTTGGAACTTTGAAAGAGGATGTTTTCCATTTTATATATTATGTAGCATGTTATAAGCCGTTGGGCAAGGCAAAATTTGTCGTTTATATGGGCCATGAAGGTAATTCTTTGATGGATGAGAAGAGCATTATGGTAGCAGTGTTATTAGTGATGGAATAATGCATATTCTATAGTTTTCTAGTCATCATCTAATGAAAATAATGTATTGAGGCCAAATGAGTATGCATTTTTCATCATTCCAGAATGCCAATTCCATAATTGTTTTTATATTTTGATAGTAACAGACTGTGATTTTTATATTTTTAGTTTTAATTATTTTGGCATATATTTCTTCTGTTTGATTTTGTTTTACCTATGTACAGAAGAAAAGAATAAGGATGGCAGGAAGTAAAGCTTTGTTATTGCTGAAGCTGACTTGCTACATGCACAGTTATTCAGAGAAAATATTTTTCTTTGGACTTCCTTGTACTAAATTTTAAGATAATTTTTCAGCTGCTGCTTAACACATCCTGCCAGCCATTTTCATCCCCCAAAGTACAACACCACCTCCCCTCACCTCCCAAAACCCCTGTGCCTTTAGGGATTGTCGCTCTTAGCTGCTTATCTCTGCCCAGACAATTTCGGTTCCTTGTCTCAGTATGATTGTAATGCTTCATGGTTTAAGACATCCAATAACCAAGGAGTTGCTACCCAATACAAGTTGGTCAGTCATAGGTCAGTTTATGGTTGCAGATGTTTATGTTAGATTATTAAGTATAGAGAATTTATTCCATAATTTTTGCTAACTATAACTAATGAAAGATGGATCCCATTAGTTGTTGAGTATTATTACTGTTGCACTGTCATGCTTTTGAATTTAGAGGATGATTATGTTTCATGTCCTAAATTAAGCGGGAAATTTTAAACCTATAATTTAATCATATGAGTTTCACATTCACAGTTTCATTTTGATCAGTTTTCGCTGTAATACCCTATTGTATTTCCTATTAAGATTTTTAAAGTTTTGAATGGCATTTTATGTTTTAAGTGATATCTTTACTGTTAAGGGACTTGATAGTGCACCACTTTTGCATGCACAAAGGATCCCATTGTTTCCTAAGTTCCCTCAGGCTTTGGTGTATTCCAAGTTCTTTCAAGATCCCAGTATTCCTCATGTACCCTCCTTTGGCTGTCTAGTGCTATTCTCTTGATGGTGGAGTATCAGGAAGTCATTCACCTTGAACCTGTTTACTTTTTTAGTATTCACTATAGGAAGAGTTTAATTCAAAGGAACCAGTCTGAGCATAATCATTGTGATGTTTTCAGCAAAAATGCAATTGCTCATTTGCTGTTATTGTTTGTGGTTTACTGTACTATTTCATTAAGTATTGAAGAAGTAAACCATCTTGACATTACATCAGATAGCATTTTGAATTATTGTTGATGCCATGAACTAGAGATAGCATTATTTAAGAAGAATATTTTTTAGAAATTTCTTACGTCTTTCTTTCATACTATTCACCATTTCCCGCATTAGCGAGGTAGCGTTAAGAACAGAGGACTGAGCCTTTGAGGGAATATCCTCACCTGGCCCCCTTCTCTGTTCCTTCTTTTGGAAAATTAAAAAAAAATGAGAGGGGAGGATTTCCAGCCTTCCCTTTTAGTCGCCTTCTACGACACGCAGGGAATACGTGGGAAGTATTCTTTCTCCCCTATCCCCAGGGATAAAATTTCTCAAAGGCTCAGTCCTGTGTTCTTAATGCTACCTCGCTAATGCAGGAAATGGCAAATATTATGAAAAAAAAAAATATATATATATATATTTTTTTTTATTTTTTTTATTATACTTTGTCGCTGTCTCCCGCGTTTGCGAGGTAGCGCAAGGAAACAGACGAAAGAAATGGCCCAACCCCCCCCCATACACATGTATATACATACATCCACACATGCAAATATACATACCTACACAGCTTTCCATGGTTTACCCCAGACGCTTCACATGCCTTGATTCAATCCACTGACAGCACGTCAACCCCGGTATACCACATCGCTCCAATTCACTCTATTCCTTGCCCTCCTTTCACCCTCCTGCATGTTCAGGCCCCGATCACACAAAATCTTTTTCACTCCATCTTTCCACCTCCAATTTGGTCTCCCTCTTCTCCTCGTTCCCTCCACCTCCGACACATATATTCTCTTGGTCAATCTTTCCTCACTCATTCTCTCCATGTGCCCTAACCATTTCAAAACACCCTCTTCTGCTCTCTCAACCACGCTCTTTTTATTTCCACACATCTCTCTTACCCTTACGTTACTTACTCGATCAAACCACCTCACACCACATATTGTCCTCAAACATCTCATTTCCAGCACATCCATCCTCCTGCACACAACTCTATCCATAGCCCACGTCTTGCAACCATACATCATTGTTGGAACCACTATTCCCTCAAACATACCCATTTTTGCTCTCCGAGATAATGTTCTCGACTTCCACACATTCTTCAAGGCTCCCAGAATTTTCGCCCCCTCCCCCACCCTATGATCCACTTCCGCTTCCATGGTTCCATCCGCTGCCAGATCCACTCCCAGATATCTAAAACACTTCACTTCCTCCAGTTTTTCTCCATTCAAACTCACCTCCCAGTTGACTTGACCCTCAACCCTACTGTACCTAATAACCTTGCTCTTATTCACATTTACTCTTAACTTTCTTCTTTCACACACTTTACCAAACTCAGTCACCAGCTTCTGCAGTTTCTCACATGAATCAGCCACCAGCGCTGTATCGTCAGCGAACAACAACTGACTCACTTCCCAAGCTCTCTCATCCCCAACAGACTTCATACTTGCCCCTCTTTCCAAAACTCTTGCATTCACCTCCCTAACAACCCCATCCATAAACAGATTAAACAACCATGGAGACATCACACACCCCTGCCACAAACCTACATTCACTGAGAACCAATCACTTTCCTCTCTTCCTACACATACACATGCCTTACATCCTCGATAAAAACTTTTCACTGCTTCTAACAACTTGCCTCCCACACCATATATTCTTAATACCTTCCACAGAGCATCTCTATCAACACTATCATATGCCTTCTCCAGATCCATAAATGCTACATACAAATCCATTTGCTTTTCTAAGTATTTCTCACATACATTCTTCAAAGCAAACACCTGATCCACACATCCTCTACCACTTCTGAAACCACACTGCTCTTCCCCAATCTGATGCTCTGTACATGCCTTCACCCTCTCAATCAATATCCTTCCATATAATTTACCAGGAATACTCAACAAACTTATACCTCTGTAATTTGAGCACTCACTCTTATCCCCTTTGCCTTTGTACAATGGCACTATGCACGCATTCCGCCAATCCTCAGGCACCTCACCATGAGTCATACATACATTAAATAACCTTACCAACCAGTCAACAATACAGTCACCCCCTTTTTTAATAAATTCCACTGCAATACCATCCAAACCTGCTGCCTTGCCGGCTTTCATCTTCTGCAAAGCTTTTACTACCTCTTCTCTGTTTACCAAATCATCTTCCCTCACCCTCTCACTTTGCACACTACCTCGACCAAAACACCCTATATCTGCCACGCTATCATCAAACACATTCAGCAAACCTTCAAAATACTCACTCCATCTCCTTCTCACATCACCACTACTTGTTATCACCTCCCCATTTGCGCCCTTCACTGAAGTTCCCATTTGCTCCCTTGTCTTACGCACTTTATTTACCTCCTTCTAGAACATCTTTTTATTCTCCCTAAAATTTAATGATACTCTCTCACCCCAACTCTCATTTGCCCTTTTTTTCACCTCTTGCACCTTTCTCTTGACCTCCTGTCTCTTTCTTTTATACATCTCTCACTCAATTTCATTTTTTCCCTGCAAAAATCGTCCAAATGCCTCTCTCTTCTCTTTCACTAATACTCTTACTTCTTCATCCCACCACTCACTACCCTTTCTAATCATATGATAGAGTTGATAGAGATGCTCTGTGGAAGATATTAAGAATATATGTTGTGGGAGGCAAGTTGTTAGAAGCAGTGAAAAGTTTTTATCGAGGATGTAAGGCATGTGCACATGTAGGAAGAGAGGAAAGTGATTGGTTCTCAGTGATTGTAGGTTTGCGGCAGGGGTGTGTGATGTCTCCATGGTTGTTTAATTTGTTTATGGATGGTTGTTAGGGAGGTGAATGCAAGAGTTTTGGAAAGAGGGGCAAGTATGAAGTCTGTTGGGGATGAGAGAGCTTGGGAAGTGAGTCAGTTGTTGTTCGCTGATGATACAGCACTGGTGGCTGATTCATGTGAGAAACTGCAGAAGCTGGTGACTGAGTTTGGTAAAGTGTGTGAAAGAAGAAAGTTAAGAGTAAATGTGAATAAGAGCAAGGTTATTAGGTACAGTAGGGTTGAGGGTCAAGTCAATTGGGAGGTAAGTTTGAATGGAGAAAAACTGGAGGAAGTAAAGTGTTTTAGATATCTGGGAGTGGATCTGGCAGCGGATGGAACCATGGAAGCGGAAGTGGATCATAGGGTGGGGGAGGGGGCGAAAATTCTGGGAGCCTTGAAGAATGTGTGGAAGTCGAGAACATTATCTCGGAAAGCAAAAATGGGTATGTTTGAAGGAATAGTGGTTCCAACAATGTTGTATGGTTGCAAGGCGTGGGCTATGGATAGAGTTGTGCGCAGGAGGATGGATGTGCTGGAAATGAGATGTTTGAGGACAATATGTGGTGTGAGGTGGTTTGATCGAGTAAGTAACGTAAGGGTAAGAGAGATGTGTGGAAATAAAAAGAGCGTGGTTGAGAGAGTAGAAGAGGGTGTCTTGAAATGGTTTGGGCACATGGAGAGAATGAGTGAGGAAAGATTGACCAAGAGGATATATGTGTTGGAGGTGGAGGGAACGAGGAGAAGTGGGAGACCAAATTGGAGGTGGAAAGATGGAGTGAAAAAGATTTTGTGTGATCGGGGCCTGAACATGCAGGAGGGTGAAAGGAGGGCAAGGAATAGAGTGAATTGGATTGATGTGGTATACCGGGGTTGATGTGCTGTCAGTGGATTGAATCAGGGCATGTGAAGCATCTGGGGTAAACCATGGAAAGCTGTGCAGGTATGTATATTTGCGTGTGTGGACCTATGTATATACATGTGTATGGGGGTGGGTTGGGCCATTTCTTTCGTCTGTTTCCTTGCGCTACCTCGCAAACGCAGGAGACAGCGACAAAGCAAAAAAAAAAAAAAATATATATATATATATATATATATGTATATATATATATATATATATATATATATATATATATATATATATATATATTTATATATATATATATTTATATATATATATTCTTCTGTTTCCCCTTTTAGAAAGTTAAAATACAAGGAGGGTCGACGTGCTGTCAATGGATTGAACCAGGGCATGTGAAGCGTCTGGGGTAAACCATGCAAAGTGTGTGGGGCCTGGATGTGGAAAGGGAGCTGTGGTTTCAGTGCATTATTACATGACAGCTAGAGACTGAGTGTGAACGAATGGGGCCTTTGGTGTTTTTCCTAGTGCTACCTCGCACACATGAGGGGGGGAGGGGGTTGTTATTCCATGTGTGGCGAGGTGGCGATGGGAACAAATAAAGGCATACAGTATGAATTATGTACATGTGTATATATGTATATGTCTGTGTGTGTATATATATGTGCACATTGAGATGTATAGGTATGAATATTGTGCGTGTGTGGACATGTATGTATATACATGTGTATGTAGGCGGGTTGGGCCATTCTTTTGTCTGTTTCCTTGCGCTACCTTGCTAATGCGGGAGACAGCGATAAAGCAAAATAAAATAGTAATAAAATATAATATATATATATATTTTATTTTTTCATACATGCTCGCCATTTCCCACATTTAGCGAGGTATATATACATAAAGATGAATGTTCAAATTACAGATGTATAAGTTTGTTGAGTATTTCTGGGAAATTATATGGGAGGGTATTGATTGAGAGGGTAAAGGCATGTACAGAGCATCAGACTGGGGAAGAGCAGTGTGGTTTCAGAAGTGGTAGAGGGTCTTTGGATCAAGTGTTTGCTTTAAGAATGTATGTGAGAAATACTTACAAAAATAGATGGATTTTTATACGTCATTTTTGGATGTGGAGAAGGCATATGATAGGGTTGATAGAGATGCTTTGTGGAAGGTTTTAAGAGTATATGGTGTGGGAGGTAAGTTGCTAGAAGCAGTGAAAAGTTTTTACCAAGGATGTAAGTCATGTGTACGAGTAGGAAGAAAGGAAATTGATTGGTTCCCAGTGAATGTTGGTTTGCAGCAGGGGTGCGTGATGTCTCCATGGTTGTTTAATTTCTTTATTGATGGGGTGGTTAGGGAGGTGAATGCAAGAGTTTTGGAGAGAGGGGCAAGTATGCAGTCTGTTGTGGATGAGAGGGCTTGGGATTCAGCTATTGTTCGCTGATGATACAGCGCTGGTGGCTGATTTGGGTGAGAAATGCAGAAGTTGATGACTGAGTTTGGTAAACTGTGTGAAAGAAGAAAACTGAGAGTAAATGTGAATAAGAGCAAGGTTATTAGGTTCAGTATGGTTGAGGGACATGTTAATTGTGAGGTAAGTTTGAATGGAGAAAAACTGGAGGAAGTGAAGTGTTTTAGATATCTAAGAGTGGATTCTGCAGCAGTTGGAACCATGGAAGCAGAAGTGATTCACAGGGTGGGGGAAGGGGCGAAGGTCCTGGGAGTGTTGAAGAATGTGTGGCAGGCGAGAACATTATCTTGGAGAGCGAAAATAGGTATGTTTGAAGGAATAGTGGTTCCAACAATGTTGTATGGTTGCGAGGCGTGAGCTATGGATAGAGTTGTGCGCAGGAGGGTGGATGTGCTGGAAATGAGATGTTTGAGGACAATGTGTGGTGTGAGGTGGTTTGATAGAGTAAGTAATGTAAAGGTAAGAGAGATGTGTGGAAATAAAAAGAGCGTGGTTGAGAGAGCAGAAGAGGGTGTTTTGAAATGGTTTGGGCACATAGAGAGAATGAGTGAGGAAAGATTGACCAAGAGGATATATGTGTTGGAGGTGGAGGGAACGAGGAGAAGTGGGAGACCAAATTGGAGGTGGAAAGATGGAGTGAAAAAGATTTCGAGTGATCGGGGCCTGAACATGCAGGAGGGTGAAAGGCGGGCAAGGAATAGAGTGAATTGGATCGATGTGGTATACAGGGGTTGACGTGTTGTCAGTGGATTGAATCAGGGCATGTGAAGCGTCTGGGGTAAACCATGGAAAGTTGTGTGGGGCCTGGATGTGGAAAGGGAGCTGTGGTTTCGGGCATTATTGCATGACAGCTAGAGACTGAGTGTGAACGAATGGGGCCTTTGTTGTCTTTTCCTAGCGCTACCTCGCACACATGATGGGGGAGGGGGATGGTATTCCATGTGTGGCGAGGTGGCGATGGGAATGAATAAAGGCAGACAGTGTGAATTGTGTTCATGGGTATATATGTATGTGTCTGTGTGTGTATATATATGTGTACATTGAGATGTATAGGTATGTATATTTGCGTGTGTGGACGTGTATGTATATACATGTGTATGGGGGTGGGTTGGGCCATTTCTTTCCTCTGTTTCCTTGCGCTACCTCGCAAACGCGGGAGACAGCGACAAAGCAAAAAATAATATATAAAAACGAGGGATTTGAATGCAAAGGTGAATAACATGGCAGATGGGGGTATAATTAGTGTGCCTGGCATATTCAGTGTTGTGAATGGAAATGGTGGGTGAAGACCTTGTGGATTTGTTTACTGAAAAGAGAATGGTGATTAGGAATACCTGGTTTAAAAAGTGATATATACACAAGTATTATCCCTGGGGATAGGGGAGAAAGAATACTTCCCACGTATTCCCTGCGTGTCGTAGAAGGCGACTAAAAGGGGAGGGAGCGGGTGGCTGGAAATCCTCCCCTCTCGTTTTTTTTAATTTTCCAAAAGAAGGAACAGAGAAGGGGGCCAGGTGAGGATTTTCCCTCTAAGGCCCAGTCCTCTGTTCTTAATGCTACCTCGCAAATGCGGGAAATGGCGAATCGTATGAAAAAAAAAAAATATATATATATATATATATATATATATATATATATATTTTCCCTGGGGATAGGGGACAAAGAATACTTCCCACGTATTCCCTGCGTGTTGTAAAAGGCGACTAAAAGGGGAGGGAGCGGGGGGCTGGAAATCCTCCCCTCTCATTTTTTTTTTTAATTTTCCAAAAGAAGGAACAGAGAATTGGGCCAGGTGAGGGTATTCCCTCAAAGGCCCAGTCCTCTGTTCTTAACGCTACCTCGCTAATGCGGGAAATGGCGAACAGTTTGAAAGAAAAAAGAAAGAATATATATATATATATATAGTGAGTGGTGGGATGAAGAAGTAAGAGTATTAGTGAAAGAGAAGAGAGAGGCATTTGGACGATTTTTGCAGGGAAAAAATGAAATTGAGTGGGAGACGTATAAAAGAAAGAGACAGGAGGTCAAGAGAAAGGTGCAAGAGGTAAAAAAAAGGGCAAATGAGAGTTGGGGTGAGAGAGTATCATTAAATTTTAGGGAGAATAAAAAGATGTTCTGGAAGGAGGTAAATAAAGTGCATAAGACAAGGGAGCAAATGGGAACTTCAGTGAAGGGCGCAAATGGGGAGGTGATAACAAGTAGTGGTGATGTGAGAAGGAGATGGAGAGAGTATTTTGAAGGTTTGTTGAATGTGTTTGATGATAGAGTGGCAGATATAGGGTGTTTTGGTCGAGGTGGTGTGCAAAGTAAGAGGGTTAGGGAAAATGATTTGGTAAACAGAGAAGAGGTAGTAAAAGCTTTGCGGAAGATGAAAGCCGGCAAGGCAGCAGGTTTGGATGGTATTGCAGTGGAATTTATTAAAAAAGGGGGTGACTGTATTGTTGACTGGTTGGTAAGGTTATTTAATGTATGTATGACTCATGGTGAGGTGCCTGAGGATTGGCGGAATGCGTGCATAGTGCCATTGTACAAAGGCAAAGGGGATAAGAGTGAGTGCTCAAATTACAGAGGTATAAGTTTGTTGAGTATTCCTGGCAAATTGTATGGGAGGGTATTGATTGAGAGGGTGAAGGCATGTACAGAGCATCAGATTGGGGAAGAGCAGTGTGGTTTCAGAAGTGGTAGAGGATGTGTGGATCAGGTGTTTGCTTTGAAGAATGTATGTGAGAAATACTTAGAAAAGCAAATGGATTTGTATGTAGCATTTATGGATCTGGAGAAGGCATATGATAGAGTTGATAGAGATGCTCTGTGGAAGGTATTAAGAATATATGGTGTGGGAGGCAAGTTGTTAGAAGCAGTGAAAAGTTTTTATCGAGGATGTAAGGCATGTGTAAGTGTAGGAAGAGAGGAAAGTGATTGGTTCTCAGTGAATGTAGGTTTGCGGCAGGGGTGTGTGATGTCTCCATGGTTGTTTAATTTGTTTATGGATGGGGTTGTTAGGGAGGTGAATGCAAGAGTTTTGGAAAAAGGGGCAAGAATGAAGTCTGTTGGGGATGAGAGAGCTTGGGAAGTGAGTCAGTTGTTGTTCGCTGATGATACAGCGCTGGTGGCTGATTCATGTGAGAAACTGCAGAAGCTGGTGACTGAGTTTGGTAAAGTGTGTGAAAGAAGAAAGTTAAGAGTAAATGTGAATAAGAGCAAGGTTATTAGGTACAGTAGGGTTGAGGGCCAAGTCAATTGGGAGGTGAGTTTGAATGGAGAAAAACTGGAGGAAGTGAAGTGTTTTAGATATCTGGGAGTGGATCTGGCAGCGGATGAAAACATGGAAGCGGAAGTGGATCATAGGGTGGGGGAGGGGGCGAAAATTCTGGGAGCCTTGAAGAATGTGTGGAAGTCGAGAACATTATCTCGGAAATCAAAAATGGGTATGTTTGAAGGAATAGTGGTTCCAACAATGTTGTATGGTTGCGAGGCGTGGGCTATGGATAGAGTTGTGCGCAGGAGGATGGATGTGCTGGAAATGAGATGTTTGAGGACAATGTGTGGTGTGAGGTGGTTTGATCGAGTAAGTAACGTAAGGGTAAGAGAGATGTGTGGAAATAAAAAGAGCGTGGTTGAGAGAGCAGAAGAGGGTGTTTTGAAATGGTTTGGTCACATGGAGAGAATGAGTGAGGAAAGATTGACCAAGAGGATATATGTGTCGGAGGTGGAGGGAACGAGGAGAAGAGGGAGACCAAATTGGAGGTGGAAAGATGGAGTGAAAAAGATTTTGTGTGATCGGGGCCTGAACATGCAGGAGGGTGAAAGGAGGGCAAGGAATAGAGTGAATTGGAGCGATGTTGTATACCGGGGTTGACGTGCTGTCAGTGGATTGAATCAAGGCATGTGAAGTGTCTGGGGTAAACCATGGAAAGCTGTGTAGGTATGTATATTTGCGTGTGTGGACGTATGTATATACATGTGTATGGGGTGGGTTGGGCCATTTCTTTCGTCTGTTTCCTTGCGCTACCTCGCAAATGCAGGAGACAGCGACAAAGCAAAAAAAAAAATATATATATGTATATATATATATATATATATAATATATATATATATATATTAGGTACAGTAGGGGTGAGGGTCAAGTCAATTGGGAGGTGAGTTTGAATGGAGAAAAACTGGAGGAAGTGAAGTGTTTTAGATATCTGGGAGTGGATCTGTCAGCGGATGGAACCATGGAAGCGGAAGTGGATCATAGGGTGGGGGAGGGGGCGAAAATTTTGGGAGCCTTGAAAAATGTGTGGAAGTCGAGAACACTATCTCGGAAAGCAAAAATGGGTATGTTTGAGGGAATAGTGGTTCCAACAATGTTGTATGGTTGCGAGGCGTGGGCTATGGATAGAGATGTGCGCAGGAGGATGGATGTGCTGGAAATGAGATGTTTGAGGACAATGTGTGGTGTGAGGTGGTTTGATCGAGTAAGTAACGTAAGGGTAAGAGAGATGTGTGGAAATAAAAAGAGCGTGGTTGAGAGAGCAGAAGAGGGTGTTTTGAAATGGTTTGGGCACATGGAGAGAATGAGTGAGGAGAGATTGACCAAGAGGATATATGTGTCGGAGGTGGTGGGAACGAGGAGAAGAGGGAGACCAAATTGGAGGTGGAAAGATGGAGTGAAAAAGATTTTGTGTGATCGGGGCCTGAACATGCAGGAGGGTGAAAGGAGGGCAAGAAATAGAGTGAATTGGAGTCATGTGGTATACAGGGGTTGACGTGCTGTCAGTGGATTGAAGCAAGGCATGTGAAGCGTCTGGGGTAAACCATGGAAAGCTGTGTAGGTATGTATATTTGCGTGTGTGGACGTGTGTATGTACATGTGTATGGGGGGGGGGGTTGGGCCATTTCTTTCGTCTGTTTCCTTGCGCTACCTCGCAAACGCGGGAGACAGCGACAAAGTATAAAAAAAAAAAAAAAAAAAAAAAAAAAAATATATATATATATATATATATATATATATATATATATCTCCCTGGGGATAGGGGAGAAAGAATACTTCCCACGTATTCCCTGCTTGTCATAGAAGGTGACTGAAAGGGGAGGGAGCGGGGGGCTGGAAACCTCCCCTCTCATTATTTTTTTTTTAATTTTCCAAAAGAAGGAACAGAGAAGGGGGCCAGGTGAGGATATGCCCTCAAAGGCCCAGTTCTCTGTTCTTAACGCTACCTCGCTAATGCGGGAAATGGCGAATAGTTTAAAATATATATATATTTTTTTTTTTTTTTTTTTTTTTTGCTTTGTCGCTGTCTCCCGCGTTTGCGAGGTAGCGCAAGGAAACAGACGAAAGAAATGGCCCAACCCACCCCCATACACATGCCTTGATTCAATCCACTGACAGCATGTCAACCCCGGTATACCACATCGCTCCAATTCACTCTATTCTTTGCCCTCCTTTCACCCTCCTGCATGTTCAGGCCCAGATCACACAAAATCTTTTTCACTCCATCTTTCCACCTCCAATTTGGTCTCCCTCTTCTCCTCGTTCCCTCCACCTCCGACACATATATCCTCTTGGTCAATCTTTCCTCACTCATTCTCTCCATGTGACCAAACCATTTCAAAACACCCTCTTCTGCTCTCTCAACCACGCTCTTTTTATTTGCACACATCTCTCTTACCCTTACGTTACTTACTCGATCAAACCACCTCACACCACACATTGTCCTCAAACATCTCATTTCCAGCACATCCATCCTCCTGCGCACAACTCTATCCATAGTCCACGCCTCGCAACCATATATATATATATATATATATATATATATATATATATATATATATATATATATAATCCCTGGGGATAAGGGAGAAAGAATACTTCCCACGTATTCCCTGCGTGTCATAGAAGGCGACTAAAAGGGAAGGGAGCAGGGGGCTGGAAATCCTCCCTTCCCGGTTTTTTAATTTTCCAAAAGAAGTGACAGAGATGGGGGCCAGGTGAGGATATTCCCTCAAAGGCCCAGTCCTCTGTTGTTAGCGCCACCTCGCTAATGCGGGAAATGGCAAATAGTATGAAAGAAAAAAAGATATATATATATATATATATATATATATATATATATATAGATATATATATATATATATATATATATATATATATATATATATATATATATATATATATATATATATGTATGTATATAGTATGCAATACCATGATCCCTTTTATGGGGCTTCAGCTTCAGAGCTATCGTCTGTGCAGAAGCAGGGTAAGCTGCTTCGCGATGAATGGTCCTCAGTGATGCTGTTTTTCCCTTTGATCGACTGATGATGATATAGCTTTGACAAAGTTGAGTTCCTATTGACAGTGTTATCTCCTTCAGATGTAGTCCAGAAACCAAATGCTGTGTGTTTGTGCGTGTGTGTGTATGTGTGTATATGTATATATTGTTATTATGGTTATTATTATACTTAGTTGCTGTCTTCCGCATTATTGAGGTAGCACAAGGAAACAAATGAAAGAATGGCCCAACCCACCCAAATACACATGTATATACATAAACACCCACACATGCACATATACATACCTATATATTTCTATGTATACATACATATACATTCACAGACATATACATATATACACATGTACATATTCATACTTACTGCCTTCATCCATTCCAGTCGCCACCCCACCACACATGAAAAATCAGCACACACACACACACACACACACACACCGCACACGTGCGGTAGCACTAAGAAGAAACGACAAAGGCCACATTCGTTCACACTCAGTCTCAAGCTGTCATGTGTAATGCACCGAAACCACAGCTCCCTTTCCACATCCAGGCCCCACAAAACTTTCCATGGTTTACCCCAGACGCTTCACATGCTCTGATTCAATACATTGACAAGCACGTCAATCCCGGTATACCACATCATTCCAATTCACTCTATTCCTTGCATGCCTTTAACCTTCCTGTGTGTTCAGGCCCTGATTGCTCATAATCTTTTTCACTCCATCCTTCCACCTCCAATTTGGTCTCCCACTTCTCATTCCCTCCACCTCTGACTCATATAACCTCTGTCGATCTTTCCTCACTCATTCTCTCCATGGGTCCAAACCATTTCAATACATCCTCTTCTGCTCTCTCAACCACACTCTTTTATTACCACATCACTCTTACCCTTCTTTACTTACTCGATCAAACCACCTCACACCACATATTGTCCTGAAACATCTCATTTCCAACACATCCACCCTCCTCTGCACAACCTATCTATAGCCCCATGCCTCGCAACCATATAACATTGTTGGAACCACTATTCTTTCAGACATACCCATTTTTTGCTCCGAGATAACGATCTCGCCTTCCACGCATTCTTCAACACTCCCAGAACCTTCACCCTCTCCCCCACCCTGTGACTCACTTCTACTTCCATGGTGCCATCTGCTGCCATATCCACTCCCAGATATCTAAAACGCTTTCACTTTCTCCAGTTTTTCTCCATTCAAACTTAACTCCCAGTTGACTTGCCCCTCAACCCTACTGAACCTAAGTACCTTGCTCTGTATCATCAGCGAACAGCTGACTCACTTCCCAAGCCCTCTCATACAAAACTGACTGCATACTTGCCCCTCTCTCCAAAACTCTTGCCATCACCTCCCAAACAGCCCATCCATAAACAAATTAAACGACCCTGGAGAAAAACGCAACCCTGCCACAAACCGACATTCACTGGGAACCAATCACTTTCCTCTCTTCCTACTCGTACACATGCCTTACATCCTTGATAAAAACTTTTCACAGCTTCTAGCAACTTACTCCCACGCCATATACTCTTAATTCCTTCCACAAAGCATCTCTATCATATGCCTACTCCAGATCCTTAAATGCTACATACAAATCCATCTGTTTTTGTAAGTATTTCTCACATACAGTCTTCAAAGCAAACACCTGATCCACACACCCTCTACCACTTCTGAAACCACACTGCTCTTCCCTCCAATTTGGTCTCCCACTTCTCCTCGTTCCCTCCACCTCTGACACATATATCCTCTTTGTCAATCTTACCTCACTCATTCTCTCCATGTGACCAAACCATTTCAAAACACCCTCTTATGCTCTCTCAACCACACTCTTTTTATTAACACACATCTTTCTGACCCTATTATTACTTACTCGATCAAACCACCTCACACCACATATTGTCCTCAAACATCTCATTTCTAGTACATCTGCCCTCCTCCGCACAACTCTATCTATAGCCCATGCCTCGCAACCATATAACATTGTTGGAACCACTATTCCTTCAAAGCACCCATTTGTGCTTTCCAAGATAACATTCTCGACTTCCACACATTTTTCAACGCTCCCTCCCCCACCCTATGATTCACTTCCACTTCCATGGTTTCATCCGCGGCCAAATCCACTCCCAGATATCTAAAACACTTCCCTTCCTCCAGTTTCTCTCCATTCAAACTTACCTCCCAATTGACTTGTCCCTCAACCCTACTGTACCTAATAACGTTGCACTTATTCACATTTACTCTCAGCTTTCTTCTTTCACACACTTTACCAAACTCAGTCAACAGCTTCTGCAGTTTCTCACATGAATCAGCCGCTAGCTCTGTATCATCAGTGAACAACAACTGACTCACTTCCTAAGCTCTCTCATTGTGGACTGCATACTTACCCCTCTTTCCAAAACTCTTGCATTCACTTCCCTAACAACCCCATCCATATACAAATTAAACAACCATGAAGACATCACGCACCCCTGCCGCAAACCAACATTCACTGAGAACCAATCACTTTCCTCTCTTCCTACATGTACACATGCCTTACACCCTCGATAAAAACTTTTCACTTCTTCTAACAACTTACCTCCCACACCATATATTCTTAATTCCTTCCACAGAGCATCTCTATCAACTCTATCATATGCCTTCTCCAGATCCATAAATGCTACATACAAATCCATTTGCTTTTCTAAGTATTTCTCACATACATTTTTTAAAGCAAACACCCGATCCACACATCCTCTACCACTTCTGAAACCACACTGCTCTTCCCCAATCTGATGCTCTGTACATGCCTTCACCCTCTCAATCAATACCCTCCCATATAATTTACCAGGAATACTCAACAAACTTATACCTCTGTAATTTGAGCACTCACTCTTATCCCCTTTGCCTTTGTACAATGGCACTATGCACGCATTCCGCCAATCCTCAGGCACCTCACCATGAGTCATACATACATTAAATAACCTTACCAACCAGTCAATAATACAGTCACCCCCTTTATTAATGAATTCCACTGCAATACCATCCAAACCTGCTGCCTTGCCGGCTTTCATCTTCCGCAAAGCTTTTACTACCTCTTCTCTGTTTACCAAATCATTTTCCCTAACCCTCTTACTTTGCACACCACCTCGACCAAAACACCCTATATCTGCCACTCTATCATCAAACACATTCAACAAACCTTCAAAATACTCACTCCATCTCCTTCTCACATCACCACTACTTGTTATCACCTCCCCATTTGCACCCATTTATTGGGAGCGGGTGGCTGGAAATCCTCCCCCTCTCTTTTTTTTTAATTTTCCAAAAGAAGGAACAGAGAAGGGGCCCAGGTGAGGATATTCCCTCAAAGGCCCAGTCCTTTGTTCTTAACGCTACCTCGCTGTTGCGGGAAATGGCAAATAGTATGAAAGGGAAGGATATATATTTATTATGTTGGTCACACTAGTCCATTATGATAGTTGTGAAGGTGAAATTGTTATTCAGTAGGGGTTCATATAAGTTGAACAGTTGAACAGATTGAGCAGTGAGGGTGAGTCGGTCCTTCTCACCCTTCTGTGGTCACTGACATGCTGGTGCAGGAAATTTTGTTGTTCTCACTGAAGGAATTAGTCTCTCCATGATTTCTTGTCACCCTGAGAATCCAAATCCTGCCGGTCTGTCTCCTTATGTAAAATTGAGATTCCCCCATTATCAGTACTGTACCTCTCTAAGAAGTGCATGATTTACTGTTTCATTTTCCATCCTTTGCTGTTGTCTGTGTATACTTGTCTTGGAACTTTAAAACTTTTTGGAGGATTACTTATCATCAGCAAAACTATACACTTCTTTCTTATTGTTACCCTTCCCATTACTTATTGTCTTCACAGGCCATCTACCACTTTTTTCCTGAAACTTAAGGTTATCTTTTCTCTTCTCTTCCCCCTTGATATCATGTACCCCTCTTAGCATGTGTGTGTGTGTGTGGAAAGGGACAGAGAGAGATGCATGTAAAACAGCGTTAATGGATTCTGTATGCAAGTAGTAACACCAAGAAAGAAGCCACCTATGACAAGACTATATCATCATTCAGAAATGAACTTAGCATTATCAAGGACCCTTTCACTGCAAAGAAGTTCACCTAACCCAACTTTCACATACAGCACAGCCTTAAAGCTGTAGGAACCCCATAAAAAGGGTCCTTGGGTTATGTGATTATAATAGTATGTAACAAGTAACACTGCATTTCACATATTCTAATTTTTTGGTGCAAGCAAATGGCGACTGCTTCACTTATGTAATAGCCAATTCCCAAGCGTTTCAAGTGTTTCTGATTGGTCTTCAGCACTTAATGATGTGCAGGCAATCAGTAACCAGAATGCTTTGAAAAATTCTGCATGTAACACCCTGCTTTAAATGCAGGAGAGGGTGGGTGACATGATATTCATAAGTAGATAATTGTAAATTTATTGCTTTTTTCTATATTAGCAATACAAATATTAAAGAGAAATGAAAAGTGTAACAGTGAAAGTGAAAGTCATAAGTGATAAATAGAGTGCTTGTAATATATGTATTTAGCCATATTTGCAATAGACTGGAAAGAATATCTTAATAGAACTGAAAATAAATAAGTGAAATGGTTTATGTTGTTTTAGATCTCCTTTACACTGTCAGTTGTGAATAGGGACAATAAAGTGAATAAGCAGATACCTGCAGGAGAAAGACTATTTACATAAGTACATTACTAATCCAAGTATTTTACTTTGAATTTGTATATTTTCAGCCTGTACAGTAGAATAGTGATTTGGATAAGAAAGCAAAGAGCAGGATATATGCAGAAGTTCAGAAGCAAAGTTGAAAGTATAAAGAATGAGACTTAAAGGTATTGTCCTTTGTTTAAGGTAATAATGAACTGAAATTGATAGGGAATGTCATTACATGTTAAGTAGGAAAAAGGCAAATAGCTGTGAAAATAAGCTGTTTGTGAAGAGCATGTGGTGTGACTAGATGGAATGAAAGAAATGAAGAGGTGTATGAGAGATGTGGTATGGCAGGGAATGCAAAGGGAGTGAATTGTGGTGTGGTAGACTGGGTGAAACATAATACTTTGAGGTGGTTTGGGCATGTGGAATGAATTCAAGACTGGGAGTTTACAAGGTGAGTGTATGATAGTATAATCAAAGGGGTCGGTGTGAGAAGAAAACCACCTCTGACATGGGCAAAGGCAAAAATAGGGTGGAGGAATAC
This sequence comes from Panulirus ornatus, assembly GCF_036320965.1. NCBI lineage: Eukaryota > Metazoa > Arthropoda > Malacostraca > Decapoda > Palinuridae > Panulirus > Panulirus ornatus. Next base: position 22,304,901 of record NC_092231.1, on the reverse strand, counting down.
TGGAGGGATAGAAATGGTGGAAGAATGCATGGAATGGTGCATATGAGGGAGCTTGTAAGGACAGGTATAAGTGGAGTAGAGACTTTTTCCATGACCTCCTTGATGGGAGTTTCGAAGGGAACGGGCATCAGAGATATAAATAGATAGAAGACAATATTTGGAAAAAAAATAGAGTTTTCCATTAACAATGGTATTTTACATCACTACAAAATTTAAAAAAGCAGGAGTTTTTGAGTAGACAGAAAATAAGGGAAAAATGAAAACCAAAACCTCAGAAATCTTTTTTATGTAATGAGCAAATTAAGAACCTGGAATGAAGCCGAGTATACAGTGGATTGAAAAATAGACATTTGGAAGTGAATGGATAGGTTAACAAAATTTTGGAAGGTAACAGTAAATTGAAAGGATGTTGCCAATGACAGGTTATATATTGAAATAATGTAGGAAGTATTCTAAGAATTTATTGAGAACAGAGGCAAAGTTGATGCATTACTAGAACAGCATTATTTAAGTATGAGTGTGAGACTTTCAAATTAACTGAGGCAACATGTGATGCACTTGTATGCAGTGAAGAGTAGAAATACAGTACATTAGTTATGTAGGAATACTTCGTATAAAAGAAAGATAGGGGATATGGACTGATTTTCTTTAAATCAGATAAAGTAGCCACATTAATGTCAGAATGTAGATAGTAAATATAGAAATATGGTGAATCAGTCTTCATGCAGTATATATGGTGAGTGATATAGAAAAGAAGAGAAATTTACATGTATGCTGATAAGAGTGAAGAATTTGACTCCTGTTAGAGCTATGCCAGGATGACTCAACCCCTGCCTTGAATGAGCTCACTTCTTTCCACTTCTGTAAACAGTGCAGCCTGAAACTGCCCTTGGCTGCTATGTCAGACTTTGGGTCAAACCTAAATATTTAGCACACGAACATACATTGTTTAACCATTGACGCGATACCCCAGTTATCATCCCCAACTACTGTTGCACGCCAATCACAATAAGCCTAAACCTGCACTCCAAAGCACTTCTGCATACAAAGTCAAATGCCTATCTCTAGAAATCACAACTTTCAGTAGTCAGATTCTACAGCTGTTTTAAGTGGTATCACCCTCACACATCACTTCCTTTGATAAAGACTACTCAAATGCCCGGAATGCAGCAGCCACTGGGTAACAATCACGGCACTCAATTAAGCACTCACACACACCCAACAAAGAAAAGCACTCGGTACACAACCCCATCTTGAACAAATTGACTAAATTTACTGCTCCAACAGACCCCCATTTACAAGTTCAACATCTTACAACTTATCACCAGTGGCCTCAGGAACGGACACAAAGACGTAATTAACCTCTTCTGAGAACAAAACAAACATATAGCCCTCATCCACGGCACCATAACTTTTAAATAAGACATACAACAAGGACAAGAAGGGAGACTCGTAACACCTATGCACATCATCATTCCATCCACAAAGACAGCTCGGTGCACGGAACAGACCACACACGGAGACAACGCTAGAAATACTGTACTTAACAATAATAAAAAAAAAAAATGCTGTAACAACATAACTGACTCCTAGATAACTGCCCTCTCCAAAATTCATCCCAGATGCACCCTTTAATCATGTAACCTGACCGATGTACCAACATCTTTTTGTGCAGTGATTTCATTGCACATCATCCTGCATGGCTCAACACTGACCCTAAAGATCCCCAAGATGAATGATTCGTAAACCAGGCACATTCTTTTAAAATCTTCAACCAGACCTCCAGCAGCCAACCTCACCGAACATTCCCTTTTGCACTCAAAGACCACCTAAAACTGAGGAGACTTGTTAACATTACTCATTACAACAAATCAAAGCATCAAAACTTCATCCAAGATAATATCCCATCCCCGGCAAAAATTGCAAACCACAAGGCCACAGAGAGCAACAGTAACCAAGTATTTCCCTCAGAAATTGCAGGCAATCCAGATTTCTCGAAAAGTTGCTCCACAACAGAATCGAACCAACTGTCCTACTGTATCACTGTACATAGTATAGCTGTACACAGTCACTTCACCGTTACAGTGCACACAGGCCACACACAACACATCATAGATGACTTACCAAACCACAACCCTCTTCCTGCGTTTTACTAATGGCAACTCAATCCATACAAATGAAAGACACTTGACACCACCCACCATAAGAATGGCAAAAAGTTAGCCATATTCATAGCTGGCCACCAAGCCAATCATTCACAAAATCTTCACCTAGAAAATCCTCAAATTCAGTAGAAGGGTGCCCCTGTTACCATATCTTTTTACAGGTCTTTAAGTCTATTCCTATATTACCTCCTGCCATATTGTCCTCAAACATCTCATTTCCAACACATCTACCCTCCTCCGCACAACCCTGTCTATAGCCCACGCCTCGCAACCATATAAAATTGTTGGAACCACTAGTCCTTCAAACATACCCATTTTTGCTTTCCGAGATAAAGTTCTCGCCTTCCACACATTCATCAACGCTCCCAGAACCTTCGCCCCCTCCCCCACCCTGTGGCTCACTTCCGCTTCCATGGTTCCATCCGCTGCTAAATCCACTCCCAGATATCTAAAACACTTCACTTCCTCCAGTTTTCTCCATTCAAACTTACCTCCCAATTTACTTGTCCCTCAACCCTATTGAACCTAATAACCTTGCTCTTATTCACATTTACTCTCTACTTTCTTCTTTCACACACTTTACCAAGCTCATCCATCAACTGCAGTTTCTCACCCGAATCAGCCACCAGCGCTGTATCATCAGCGAATAATAACTGACTCACTTCCCAAGCTCTTTCATTCACAAAAGACCGCGTACTTGTCCCTCTCTCCAAAACTCTTGCATTCCCCTACCTAACAACCCCATCCATAAACAAATTAAACAACCATGGAGACATCACGCACCCCTGCCGCAAACCGACATTCATTGGAAACCAATAACTTTCCTCTCTTCCCTACTCGTGCACATGTCTTACATCCTCGGTAAAAACTTTTCACTGCTTCTAGCAATTTACCTCCCACACCATATACTCTTGACACCTTCCACAGAGCATCTCTATCAACTCTATACCTCCCACACATTCCCATCTTGTCGTAGAAGGCGACTAAAGGGGACGGGAGCGGGGAGCTAAAAACCATAGTATTTTAACTTCCTAAAAGAGGAAACAAGCAATATATATTCTTTTTCTTTCATACTATTCGCCATTTCCCGCATTAGCGAGGTTGCGTTAAGAACAGAGCAATATATATATATATATATATATATATATATATATATATATATATATATATATATATATATATATAACACTTATTCGCCATGCCATTTCCCGCATTAGCGAATGTGTGCCAAGAAAAGACGAAGAAAGGCCTCATTCGCTCACATCCATTCTTTAGCAATGTATAATGCACCAAAACACACGCCCCTTTCCACATCCAGGCCTCTCAATCCATTCCGTGGTTCCCCTGGACTGCCCTGGTTCAGTCCATTGAAAGTACTTGGTCCCCTATATGATATATCGCTCTAACTCACTTTTTCTCATGCACGTTTAGGCCCGAACAGTCTTTTTCACTCCATCTCTGATTTAGTCCCCCCTTTCTTGTCCCCTTCAACACTGACACATGTATCCTCTTTGTCAATCCCCCCTCCACCCTCATTCTCTCCATATGTCCAAACCATTTTATCATACTAGCTTCAGCTATCTCAACCACACTCCTCTTATTACCTCTTACATCACACCACATAGTGTCCTCAAATATTTCGTTTCCAACACATCCACCCCCCCCACCCCCTGCGCACATTTATAGCCTATGCCTCCCATTCAGACATCGTTGGGACTACTATACCTTCAAACATACCCATTTTCGCCCTTGTAAATAACGGCCTGTCTTTCCACACATTTCTTAATGCTCCCAAAACCTTCGCCCTTTCATCTATGACTCACTTCCGCTTCCATGGCTCTATTCTATGCCATGTCCACTCCCAGGTATCTGAAACGCCACATCCTCCAAGTTTTCTCTATTCAAACTCACACTCAAACTAACGTGTCCCTTTGCCCTGCTAAACATAATAACTTTGCTTTTATTCACATTTACACTCGACTTCCTCCTTTTAAACACTCTCCCAAACTCAGAGACCAACTTTTGGATTTTTCATTCGAATGCACCACTAATGTTGTGTCATCACTAAACAAGTGACTCGCTGCTTCCCTTTTGGGATCTGGAAATGGAACCTCGTAACCCTTATTGCTTCATCATTGCCACATCCGTCTCCATAAACGGAGTGTCGAACTTTATGCGGCTGCATTCTCTGCACCCAATCAGCTCGGACGTGGAGGTGCTTACATAATCCCCCCTCCCCCCTCCATTTTGAGAGAGGCTGGGTAAAGAAACCTAGTTTTTCCTTAGGAATAGCTAACTTTGCTCTTGGTTCTATAACCAGAAAGTTCCCTGTGTGACACGAGACATGGTCATGTGGGTCATGTGTTCACAAAGCCACTTTATAGTTCTTCCATTGCCCAATTTTTGGTTGACTATTACAGAAGCCAGAAAAAGATAGCTGTAAGCAAAAACAAAGAAAATGCAAGCAAAGACAAAACTTCCTGTTTCCAGAAAATAAAATCAGACGGATCAGAAGAGCAGATAAAGTGAATTGGAAAAAAGATACCAAGTGAAAGATAAGGAAACTCGAAAGTATGAACTATATGACAAATGTAAAATGAAAAGGCCGCGAACCTGGCTCAAATATTACCATATATAATGCAACGGTTCTCCTCACGTACAATTCGAGCTAGGACACCAGATTTGAGCGTAAATCAATTCATGAGGAAATGGCTGTACAGAAAAATCATTTTTGTATAAGCAGTTAACATGAGGGTCGTCCAGAGCAGCAAAGGCTTGAGTGACGGCAGCAGTTTGGAGAGCAAAGGCCCACTTGCAGATCGTTTGGAAAGGCACCGTCCAGTGCGAGGGATTATTACGACGGACAACCGTCCGTTTGAAAAATCTTTCGGTAAATCAACGGCCCTCAGTATGGACTGTTGGGCCAGGAAACTTAGAATTGTGAAAAAGGGCCAAGAAAGGAGCTGTTAGGAGGTTAATGGTCCATGTGAAAGGCCGTTAGGAGAGGCAAAGATCCTTATGAAGGACCATTAGAAGAAGTCATTGTCCGATGAGAGGGCCGTTAGATATGGCAAAGGTTCAAGTATATCGTTACGTAAGGGAACGATCCAAGAACAAGCTGCATAAGTAAAACGAACTGCAGTTAAAGAGGAAGGCAAGATAAACCGGCAAAATGTACAACTTGTGACAAAACTTAATACAAAGAAACAGGAAACTTTCCAAATTGTATATACCTTGGACTCTCCACTAACGTTGAAAATAAAGTATTATTTTTTTTTACCCACACTTACGTGGTAGAAAAATACTCTCTTTTATTTCAGTTTTTGGTCAGCAAGAGACAGTTTTCTCTGGAATGTAGACACATCACTGTAGTATCATCTTTCAAAATGTTCTAATTGTATGAAAAAATGTTATCGATCTCCACCTCAAACTTGACCATCAGAGGATTGTCTTTCAAGTTCCATAGAGTACCAGGGTAAGAAAGGTTGTGTTGAAGAGATGGAAGATGAACATAATGTCTCACTAATGCATGAATTCTTTTTATAGCACATAATAGGAATATAATCCTTCTACGGTCCTTTAAAGGATGCCAAGTATTGGTATAAATGAGTTCTTTGGAGGTGATTGAGTGAGGAGTGGGTGTTGGTCGATGTGTACAGCCCATGACTGAATCATAATCCTCTTTAAAATATGTTCAAGGGAAATTAATTAGGAAGTGAATATATATGTATATAAGTATCCCATGGTGCTTTGTTTTTTCTTTTTTTTTTTCCTACGCCTATTTGTATGTTTCACAACCTTTTAAAAGTATAAGGGGCTGCCGAATGGGATGGGATTATAGATAGCGAAAGGGAATGTTCTCTACTGAGAGCTTTATATTCTCACATTCTTATCTGTACTGCCGAGGTAATAGCCCAGAGCAGATAAGCACTTATAACAATGCTTATGTAAAAGTGCAGTAAGCATACAAACAACATAACAAAGCGACTTGAGGAAGGCCCCGTCATGTACAAAGTTACCGGAACAGCCACCAGGTGGTGACAATACTTCGTCAGTGACGGCGGGAGCCAGAGCTTGGGTGCCGGGGCAAACAACAACCCTTCCCCATCCCATCTCTCCTCTATTTAACTTTTTAAGAAATAACTAGACAGAAGGACTAAACTTAGGAGGGCAACGAGCTCATAAGCAAAGCAAAATCATATCAACAGCCGTTTTAGCCCAAAGTTTGTGTAAAAAAAAAGCGAACCCCTCTAACCATAGTCCTGTTGTTTTAACATTTACGATTTCCAAAATCTTTGAATCCCTCCTCAGCTCCTATAACTCAGACACCTTGAATCTCAGTCTTCTTTCTGATCACCAGTATGGTTTCCTTATGGAGAGATCCACTGATATTTTTTCCTATCCTGCTAATGTCTGGTCGTCATTCCTGAAAGATTTTGAGGAATCCTATGTAGTTGTCCTTGATATGTCCAAAGCTTTTGACGGGGTGTGGCATCGGGGTCTCACGCCTAATCCCCCCTTTTGGCTTCCTTCCCTCACTTTGCTCCTTCATATCTAGCTTCTTCTGTAGCCGATCTTTCTGCACGTTGATGGATCAGCCTCTGCCCCTTTCTCCATTAACAGCGGTGTCCCTCAAGGTTCTGTCCTGTCTCCTACACTATTCCTCTTTTTATCATCGATTTCCCTCCACAAATGATCAGATGCACTCATACGCTGACGACCCAAAACTGCATTCCTCCACATCCTTCAATTTGTTCCTTCTCCCTGTCGATCTACTGTATCTCGTTTTGAAACAACTACCTCAGTAAACTCAGACTTGGACAGGATGTCCCAGTGGGGTAGACGAAATCTGGTTAAGTTTAATGCCTCCAAGACCGAATTTCTCCCCATCTCTATCGAAGATAATTCACAACCTTCCTCTCCCCTTCGACAGTTCTTTAATTCCACCTCTTAACTCAGTGAACATACATAGTATTACTGTAACATCCATTTTATCTTGGAAACCTTACTTTACGGAAATAGCTAAGTCTGCCATTAAGAAACTAGGTGTCTTGTTTAGTGTCGAAATTTCTTTTCTTTTGAACAGTTGCTCCGTTTATGAAAAAGGATTGATTTGTCCTTATATGGAGTACTGCTCTCACATCTGGGGTACTTCTCGCTCTGCATTCTTAGTCGACAGAGTTGAGTCGAAAGCGGTCTGACTTATAAACTGTCCCAGGCTAACTTCAAAACTTGACCCCCTTGCCCTACGCCGCAATGTTGGTTCACTTTCCCTCTTCTAAAGGTATTACTTTGGTTTTTGCTTACGAGAGCTGGCTGGACAATCACATGTTTACCAAATGGCGTCCTAGCTTCGTCACCTCGATGTATATCAACTGACTGTTATATTTCTCTCTTGTATCTCCCCTGATGATGTGATTATTACACGAAAGTGTACTTGGGAACTTTTCGTGTTTCATTTTCCCCGTGGACTCATAGGAATATCTTGATCACGCGCAAAATTGTGATTCTTCCCAACATATATATATATATATATATATATATATATATATATATATATATATATATATATATATATATATATATATATATATACATGTGTATGGGGGTGGGTTGGGCCATTTCTTTCGTCTGTTTCCTTGCGCTACCTCGCAAACGCGGGAGACAGCGACAAAGCAATATATATATATATATATATATATATATATATATATATATATATATATATATATATATATATATATATGTGTGTGTGTGTGTGTGTGTGTGTGTGTGTGAATTACTCATTACGACAAATGTGTGAATTACGGTGGTAAATATACACCCATAAAGAGGGCCGTTCCTCAAGGCCTATTATTTCCAATGTATAGGTTCAGCCACTTATAAACTGTCAAAATGCTTAGCTAAACTCTTGGAATAGCTTTTAGTAATCAAATTTTGTTAAGATATTTGGACGATGTACTTTCAGTTTGACCAGTTGGTAAATATTTTGATAATTTTTTTCTAAACTTAATGGTCTGTATAACGCTATCAAGTTCAAATATGAATGGGGAAAAATGGACAGATGCCTTTTAAAGATGTTCTCATCGATAGGGAAAATTGCAATAAAATTGTCTATGTATAGGTAGAAGACCAACTCAAACTCTTTACATCGTTACTACTCGTATCACGAGGACAAAAAACAAAAAACAGTGGTCTTTACATAACTTGTCTCACTTCATGTATTGATAATGATATACAAAGAGCCAATGATATATTTGAAAGACTGCGTTATCCAAAATGGTCCACGTTCAATGCCTGTTTAGTATCTAGAAAGACCTTCTATAATGGTAGGACAATTGCTAACAACAATTTTCAGAAGGTGTTGTTATTTGTCCTTACCTATAATGAACACCTGAAAGAGCTCAAGAAAACTTACCAAGAAGTAGGCATGAATGTAGCATTTAAATACAGCAACTCAATAAAGGCTGTGTTAGCAAAGAACAAACCAGTTGATGATACACAGGTTTGAATATATGAACATAAAAGATATGTAAAATAAGGAAACGATAAAAGTACTGTTTTAGTTCACATAAGAGACTTTGACCATAGCATTGATTTCAACAACTGTAACATTTACTTTTCAATCAATCGAATAATCGTGTCACATGCAGAATTGTCGAACCCAGTCTCATCAGAGACTGTGCATAATTCTAATGTATCTGATGTCCAATTCTCATTTAACAAAGTTAAATTCAATATGGTTAAGAAATGTAAAACTACCTACTGGCTTAGGGAGAGTGGATGGGGTTACTTAATCACTCGGCAAGGTAAGGTGTCATGTCAGGTAACGGGTGAGGTCGTTTTTAAGACGGTGATGGTGTGAGGGTGGTGATGATGGAGTGGTGACGGTGATGGTGTGAGGGTGGTGATAATGGAGTGGTGACGGTGATGGTGTGAGGGTGGTGATGATGGAGTGGTGACGGTGATGGTGTGAGGGCGGTGATGGGGTGAGGGTGGTGATGATGGAGTGGTGACGGTGATGGTGTGAGGGTGGTGATGATGGAGTGGGGACGGTGATGGGGTGAGGGCGGTGATGGGGTGAGGGTGGTGATGATGGAGTGGTGACGGTGATGGTGTGAGGGCGGTGATGGGGTGAGGGTGGTGATGATGGAGTGGTGACGGTGATGGTGTGAGGGCGGTGATGGGGTGAGGGTGGTGATGATGGAGTGGTGACGGTGATGGTGTGAGGGCGGTGATGGGGTGAGGGTGGTGATGATGGAGTGGGGACGGTGATGGTGTGAGGGTGGTGATGATGGAGTGGGGACGGTGATGGGGTGAGGGTGGTGATGATGGAGTGGGGACGGTGATGGTGTGAGGGTGGTGATGATGGAGTGGGGACAGTGATGGTGTTAGGGTGGTGATGATGGAGTGGGGACAGTGATGGTGTTAGGGTGGTGATGATGGAGTGAGAATGGTGATGCGATGGAATAAGGGTGTTGATGGAACGAGGGTGGTGGTGGAGTGAACGTGGTGATACAGTGAAGGTAGCGATGGGGTGAGGGTGGGGATGGAAGCAGGGTGGTAATGTAGTGTAGGTGGTGAAGGAATGAGGATGATGTAATGAAAGTGTTGATGGAACAAATGTGACGATGGAGCAAGAGTGGTGATGGAGCGAGGGTGTTAATGACGCGGGGCTGATAACAGAGCGAGGATAGTAATGAAGTGAGGGTGGTGATGGAATGAAAAATGTGGTGATGGAGTGAAGATGGTGAAGCGAAAGTGGTAATGGAGCAAGAGTGGTGTTAGAGCGAAGGCGTTGATGGAGCAAGAGGTGGTGATGTAGACAGGGTGGTGACAGAGTGAGGTTTGTGTCGTAATATTTCAAAACAATCATTCATTGGAGACTCTCAGAACATTGTTTACAAGCGACAGACGACAATGACTGATATTGCCATAACAGGTTACCTTCGTAAACATTTTGCCGCCTTATTATAGGCGCTATTAGATTATTATTTCTTACACAGTACCTCTACAATTACGCCAAAAAACAGGACATATGATATCAAGTTTTCACTTGCTCACGAGTACCTACCGTGCATTTACAGTCACGCTGGTCAAACTGTCGTTAGCTGGCCCCGCCCAGTCTCCACGACTCCAACATAACACCTCATTTTTCCTCAGACTGAGGCCAGAGGCAGAACCGTACAGTACTGTATTCCTTGTGTCTGATACATTGTATTTGTGCGTAATGACGGAATCTGTAACGAAAGTGATTTAGAAATCATCACTGACAGTAATGTGATCTTGTTATCGACTTAGACTCTCGGAAAGTGATAGGTTGTGTTCGTTTTCTTTTTTTTTTTTCATCGAGTGAGACTATAACTGCAGTGATCTAGAACCCCGAATATTATCCCAGTGCTGGAGACCCTTATTCACGGCTGTACTCGTATATAACTTCATTTACCAAACAGTGGGGAATGATATGATGTATCGGAAAAAGTGACTTAGACCCATAATTTGCAACATTATTTAGAATTGGTGAACAGTATAACGAGAATCGTTGTGGGGAGTGACGAGTGAACAGTAAAAACATTGTCACGTGATTGGAGGACTGGTGAACCATTTGGTGAAAACATTGTAGCTTGAACATAAAGCCGCCAGATGTAATTAAGTACATTGCTTGGATTTAGTGCGAATACTTGAAAACTTTGGAAAAGTAATTAATATCCTAATTCTCGTCACTTGCGACTGATGGCTGTCACCTGCAGAGCGGCGGAAGGTGAGTACAGCAATATCTTTAGGCTGGGCCACACCGGTGGATCAATGTTGGTAACTGTATTATCAACAATGTTGTGAAAAATCAAAAGCAAACGTCGGCAAACAGAGTAGTTTTCCGCCGACGGCACACACTGTTGCGGCTGCTGCCTGTATGACATCCTTGATTGGACGTATTTCACCTTAAGCCGACAATGTTGGCATCTATCCAAAACGTTGGCCACAGTGTTACCAACATGGCTGCATTGGTGTGGATCCACTTGATTCAACTTTGTTGCCAACAGTGTTGAGAATGTTGACCAAAATGTTTACCATTAGCGTTCCGAACTTTTTGCGTTGGTGTGTTCCCACCTGTATTATTTATTAAATTTTATGTGTGATACGTAGTGTGGTGTTTGGTAATCATGTTGCACTGATTATGATTTATTTGTCCAACGCTCTTTAGGTGTAACTTGTGGCTGATGGCTGTCACGTGCCGGGTGGCGGAGGGTAAGTACTGCATTATATTCATGTGGGGCCACACCAACGCAACATTGTTGGTAACTTAACGTTGATATTGTTATATGGTGAATGAAGTTTGTCCTTGTTTTATGTGGGATTTATTCCTGATGTTGGTTTGGCGTTCATGTTTAAACTCGCCATTGGTTACGTAAGAATATAACGAAAAATTCCATAAGAATTACATGGTTTGTGTCATAATTTTCCCAATAGATGGACACTTGATCGAATTTATAGAAAACATGAAGCGACATTTCATGTGTAGGAAATTACCGAGTAATAGCAAGGCTGTAATAATGTGTTCATCAGGATTTCTTTGTTGATTTATTTTGTTTGCATTATAAGTAATAAATCTTTATGGTCAAATATACAAAAACGCATGTAAAAGGCGGCGGGTCCTCATTAACGCTCATACTTATATAGTAAACTGTGTTGTCTACGTCATCTGCTGTGACGGAACTGCACGGCACTTTCAAGTTTTTCCTTGGACCTCTGCCTGCCTTGTATTTCTTTGTTGTCCATGACAGTGGCAAAGATTAACAGATCTTTGACCCTTTTTTGGCGATCACATTGCTTGATGACAGGGACATGAATGTTTGATATCTTCATGGGATTTGAAAGGCGGAACCGCACCAGCATATTCATTTTCGTTTCTGTTAATGGCGTGCACATTGCCATCATCATTATGCATGATTTCCGTCCACCCATCACCAGTCATGCAGAACGAAGGAACTTCATAGCTCACTTCATTATACGCATTATCTTAAGGGACCTCAATTTTAACAATATCATCCACATTTTAACTATCATCCAAATTCCCTGTTAAAGATATATTTGGTGTTGCTTGGTCATTGATGAAAATTTGTTTAGGAGACCAATTAGGAATGCATTACCATCTTACTATCACTATAACAATTACTTTAAGGTATCCAGACGATCGTCATACATACAATGTCATTACAGCAGTGACGTTCTAATCAGTACTTTTGAGGCAGTGTTTTTGGGAGAGGGGTATGGTATGATATCATGAGTATCACCAGCGTGATTTAAGGCTCAGTCAGTGAAACAACTTTATTTTTGCAAAACTTCTACATTAACTCAACAAGGATCAAAGTAGGGGTAGGGGCCATGTCATCATTTCCTTAACAACATTGACAAAAAATCATATGCGATAGTGTTCTTGTACGATACATTCGTAGCTGCGAGAAGTAATGCCTTTGTAATGACAGTAATTTCCGGGAAATAAAGAAGTGATTAGCCGAAAAATACTTGGAACAATTTCATAAATTCACAGCGAACGTTCGAAACAGTCTTAATGTTCGTATGACCACGCACGTCCGGACTTGTCTGCTGGAGGAATGTGAGGTGAGAATGTGTGGTATTTCGGGTTTAGTTAATTTTTTAATGAATGGTATCATTGATATACAATGATCGAACTTACAGTTTTCCTCATCTATAGTATCTTGCCCCGTCACGAGTTATTTAGCATAGATGGACAGTATAAATGATATATTTCACACTTGATTAAAGTAATATAATTAGTGTTGTCTATCACTCGTAAGTTTCGTCAGTATTTTTAAGCTAATAATGGGGCGGCCCTAGAATTAACTGTTACGAAAGGTAAGACATATTGCCCATAAAAAGAGCAGGAACACTGAAAATTTTACTCTGGTCACTTGGTTGAATTGACGAGACTTCCCGATTTCAACGATGCAGTACCGCTTTTGAGTCTTACGTCTAGCTGACCCTAACGATATTTTGTGGATGCATATTCTGTGTTTGGAGAGAATGAATATATATGTCCCCCTTAATTGAAATTATCGAGCAGTAAGTCATGTAATTACTGTCGTCATGCATCGATACGTACATAGCAAAGGCCTGGTATGATTATGAACTGTAGATGATTTCACAGAAGAGTAACATGTATCTGACCCAAACACAACTTTCATGTGATGCCCTTAACTTGCATATATTAATGTCCAAATACGTACCTTCATGACCATGTTTTTTATTTAGAACGTATTATGAAACTAGTACTAACGATAATATATATATATATATATATATATATATATATATATATATATATATATATATTGGCGTTCAGTATATAATGAAACAGTGTTGTGCATTAGTAATGTCGTAAATAAAGAAATATGAAATTTCTTTATTAATTTCGGGAGAATCTTGAATTGTTATCGACATATTTTCATCCTTTTCCTTAACGTTTTCATAATATGAATATAGACTTGCGCATTAAGTTACTGTCTTAGGCACTATTATGGAATTCATATAATTCAAGTGAAAATTAATTTGTTACAAGGATTAGCATTATGGAAAATCGTCTTTAATACTGGTAACTCATGGTAGAGTCGTACTCGTTGGCTTTTTGTCTGTTCTTGAGACTGGAAATACTGTTTGAGCCTCAGTATTAAGTTAACGAGAAGGGAGGATTTGTCTCAAATTCTTGATATTTCTCGCCCTGATCTCGAAATGCCTGTAAACCTTCTTGTGAGTATTGCAAAGTATCTGAAAATGATGTGCAGTGAATGAAGTATAAAACAGAATTTAGCAGTGCACTTTTTAAATTTTCAGAAATCAGCATTACTCATCTTTTTTCTTTACTCTTTTATCATCCGGTGCTTATCTTATGTTTACTTATTTCTTTCATACTCGAGAGTTGTCCCGCTTTTAAGTTCAGAATATGTGCCCTCCCCCCCTCTGTACTTGGTCCATTGTTCACTTTGTGAACACTGGTGTCTATGATAGATGAAAATTATTTTCCTAGAGATGCATCTTTGTTTAGTATCATCTTCACACTGAAAACTTCATATTAAACTGATGTTTAATATAGGAATTTTATGAATTGCTGACAAAATCTTTCCATTTGATATCAGATCCTTTAAAGAAACTAAAATCTTTCCATTTGATATCAGATCCTTTAAAGAAACTAGACTACATTCACCTATGAATATGGGGAAAATTAGAAAATGTTTCAACCTATTATTTGCTGACTTGATGCTCATGTTTGTATCGTTTACATACGATAGCCCAAAATACGAAAGTAAGATAACCACTTATTTTTTGTAATTCGAGCTGATAGTCACACACATGCTGTTGCTCTAACTGTGCTAAGTTCTACTGAGACTAGTAACAGTATCTCGAGCACACAGTAACACAGCGCCCCAGAGATGTCATCTTTTGTCTTGTTTGTTGCATAAGGTAACATTAACTCTCCATTTGAAGTTCTTTAGTGGAGGAAATGTATACAGGAGCACATCTGTAGATAGCAGGGTGGCACGAACAGTTTAAACAGGTATATCATTTTGATAATTGTTTAGCATTACAGTTTCACTTATAGTGTCACCCAGTACTTTACAGAATGTACACATCAAGTTCCGTAAGAATACCTTTCTTTCCACTACAGCACTTCCTAGGTTGGAACACATTTCCGCGTCCTCCCTTTAACACACATTTTTGCTATTTTCTTCTTTGCTACTCACGGCAGACATACGTAGATTCCTGTGCTCAGATTTGAGTATATCTGCCTTATGAGCCCCAGTGTTGGTGCTTCAGTAATTGATCGTCTGCTGTCAGCTCCATTGTTTATCTAACCGATATGTGAAACTAATGGTGGATGGGGATGTGATCACTGCTGCAGGTAGATTGAGATTATTCCCGATTTTGGCAACGCTAATGCTGAAAATGTTCCTAAGAGAATTCCATTCCACGACTGATAACTTCAAATTATGTCATTGATATCCCTAATGTTTTATGGTCTGATAAGAGATGCCATGAATTTTGGATATTTGTGACGTAAATGCCAAACAGTACTTTATATACTTCAATCAGAACCCCTTTGGCTCTTCTGTAGGTTAACGCTGGTCATTTTAATTTCTTAAGTCTTGATGTGACAGGTGTATCAATGTTGGTAACATTATGATAGATATTTTCAATTGATTTGATACATTTTCACTTGTATGTCGCCCGGATCGAATACCCTCGTTCAAGATGTGTTCTAGCCAGCGACTTGTACAGTGGTAGGATTTCTTTTACTCAAAAACTTCCCATGTTAGGTTTAGAGTAATATTCATTCTGTTAATCATCATAGTAGGAACGTGAATATCAAATTCCAGATCATCGTCTATATTATTATTTTTTTTTTTTTTTTTCAGTATGGGCCACATGCATGATCAGAGAGATCTGTATGCGTGCGGACCGCATGTGTTTCTTATAGACAACAGTGATGAAGTATAGCTTGTTAGGTAATAAAACCTATGGATTATTTTGACAGCGATACAGAAATACAAAGAAAAAAAGGCTTTTATTGGTATATGATGCACAGTTATAAACCTCGTAGTAGTCACGGATCCAATTTCATCCAGTTAATGAGACTACTGGTATTTAATAGATTAAGCTGTTCTCGAGAACTGTGAGGTGTATTTAGAAAACATCTCAAATTTGACTCCAGAAATCCGTCGCTGATAGCAGGTGACGGTCAGGCCCCACTGTCCGACTAGTGCATGTGTTCTATTTTTTTTCGTTTAATATCTCAGGCAACTCGCTCCCTGAGTCCTATCTGTACCGGTTACACAAAATTGTCTTTTCAAGACTCTTTGGCGTTCATATATAACATCTGTTTTCTCACCTTGGAGGGAGAAATGTTTTATGAGTGATGTAAACATGTCATCTATGTATGCAGCCTAGCATATCCTTTCGTCATCTTCTAAAAGGTTGGCTTGCTGTCGGTTTCCTTGGTCAGGAACGGAAGGGTTCCTTCTGGATAAAGTTTGTTCTTGTATACTGCCCCGGGACAGTACCTTGCCTCAATTCTAAAAAGAGAAGTAACGTCAGCATCAGCAGCTTCGACCAATAACGAGGATAACTAATTCCGTGCCTTGGAATGGGTTTCATCGTCTGTTTCCCACTGCCTCGTTTGAAATGACCTTAGATGTGTCCATCTTGAGTCAGCCGTTTTGTTGTTGCTTCCCTGATGAACAGTGCAATGACTCCCTGTGGTCTGTGGAGTCATAACCACAGGCTGTTTTCTTGGCATGGCTAGTCTCCGTCCGTAGTAACTGTGGCGAGTTTTTCTTTAGGAAGTCTTATTTTCGCCAAGCTTCCTGTTAAGATGCTCAGAGATGTACCCTACCATTAGCATGCATACCAACTATAACAGAAACATAATCCTTTCAGTAACATTAGTAGCGTCGTCTTGCTAAGTGGCACACCAGCAGCTTTTCTTCAGCGCAGCGAGCTCTTCACATGCTGGCCGAACATAGACGAGCAAGTGATGCTCCTAAATAAACGGTTTCTTAGCCTTATCTGTGTGGGCGAGTCGGTAAGATGTTCATAGAAACTTATTTAACTTGCGTCATCCGCACAAAGAATTTAGAGTAGTTCACCCTTACGTTCTCGATGTAAGTATCTGATTTGAAGACCTTGGTTATTGTTGATCAGATTAAGGCATGAGCTTCGTCGAACCATCAAATCATTTGAAAGCCTGTTTCTCACAGACTCTTGGATCGTGATGCGGGAACCGACTTGTGATCATTCGTATCTGATGTATCCCTCCAACCACGCCCTTATCTTAAGCATTTTCGATTTTTTTTTTTCTTAGAACAGCAACTGCGACTTACCCTTTAAAAGCAATGTAACTAGAAGGTAAAGTGACGATCTCTTAGTCAGTTGCCTTCTCCTTATCTGGTGCTGACTTAAAGTAATCTGGGAGTAATATGTCTGTACACTGATGATCCTGTATGTAAAACATGTACAAGTAAGTGTCACATCTTACTTGTTCTTTTCAACTCTAGGTTTTCATAAGAGAAAAAATTTATTTTAAAGTATAAGTACCCATAACTCATGAATGTATGAATTAAATGTGTGTGTGTGTGTGTGTGTGTGTGTGTGTGTGTGAAATTTGCATGCTGTATGCTTCTGTTTCACCTGTCGGACATGAAATTAGGAATTAATCCGTCGTGAAGATACTGTTATGTGACTGGCGAAGCCAATGCGGTTATATTCCAGTTGGGGAAGTTTGTGACTTTTCTTTTTACGCTTGTGCTGCAACTGTTCCTTCGCCAGGGAATTCTAAACCATCAACATCTTCAAGACTTTAAGATTTACAAATCTACCTCATGTAAGTGTCTGTAATATCTGTTTCAGTGCCTCGTGTAATGTTTGTACTCCATGGAATGCGTGAGGCGTCCAACTCTCTCTTGTACAGACGTTCGTAGTCTCTGATGAAATGTGAGAACATACCATTCTCGCCGCAGGACAAATACAGGAAGTGAGGAGAGATTAGCCAGGATCTAGATGTAGCTGTGAATCGTTCCCTCGAATCTTTCTTTACACGCTGAACGATGTTGTATTAAGACTTTGTTTTCGAACGAATTAAATCCAGAACAAAACAGAATGCTGTACACCTGGGGGTCGGCAACGTCGGTCGATACACTTCCCACTGACAGCCGCCTGCTCGCGTCGTCCAGCAGCGCTCAACACATCGTCTTGTCATTTACACACTCAAGGTTAGCTCTTGCCGTGACCTTATGTACCGGCATGGCGTGACGGGTCACGTCAGACTTGCTCTCTCTCTCTCTCTCTCTCTCTCTCTCTCTCTCTCTCTCTCTCTCTCTCTCTCTCTCTCTCTCTCTCTCTCTCTCTCTAAGTTGTAACATTAGAGCGACCGTCATTACCCGAGGTAAATAACAAGGTGATCCTGGTCTAAATACTGGCGGAAGCATTTCGGGAGTTCAGATTAACGAAACAAGTCCTCGATCCCTGTAACAGATGAATGTGGTCGCCTTGAAACCTCATGACGCTCATCTCGGCTGAGAACCTCTGGTTTAGTAGGTGTGGCAGGTGAGCATGTCAGCTGACCAAACAACATTGTAGGTTTGTTGTAGGTGAACTTTGTTAACATGAACATTATTAGTAACTTATGTGAACAGTCGGGGCGCGGGTGGTGGTAGCTGGATGTGGAATGGTGTCTGTGGTTCTGGGTCATCCACCCTCAGTGTGAGACCTGCGGAGAGTATAGCATAATGTTCAGCAACAAAAGAAAACGGTACATATTTCGCAATGGCATAATCAACATGTGACAATTTAAATGGCTTGTCAGAAACACACCTGCCATGATTATACACTGCTTGCGATGATTTTTCTTTTTGCTCATATGTCATAGGGTTACCTTCTTAGAATAACGGGGTCATTCTTGTTCTGTTCTCTGCTTGTGGTCACAACTCTGCAGGGTCGTTTCTTCCTCGATGCAGACGTGTTACTCGGTGGGTGAAATATAGCGTAGCCGCTCTGGTTGTGGGGCCCGCTGGGTCGCTCGCCTTGGTCTTACCCACATTGACGTGTTGTGTCGTACTCGCCACTCTCCACCAGCGACTCTCCCAGTGGCTTCAAACAATTGTTTATTCCTCGTATCTGTGATAATTCTAGTTGTACTCTCATGTGACGTCACTGTGGAGGTGAGTGGCCTCGGGTGTGTGATAAGGTCGGGGCTGGGCGTGCAGGCAAGTGGATTTCCACCTTGTTGACGCGTGGGGGTTTCTCGACACCGACCTTATGATCGTCGTTTCTTGACCCACAAAATCACGGTGGCGATTATGATAGCAGCGGCCACAACTGCCACGACGGCGAGGATGGATGGCGAGGGAGTGAGGCAGGCGGTGGCTGTCTGGTCACCTGTCTGCTCCGCCTCTGTCGGAATGATGTAGGTGCTGTCCAAGGGTCACTGTACACACCTGTCGCTTCATGACCAGAAACCTGCGATGATAAAGAACTGGGTTTGTCCCCACCCTTCAATATTCTTCCTTGTTGATAAAAGTTTCCATCAATATTTTCTCTCCTGTTTTTGTGTAAATCACCAGTTCGTACGTTGTAGGTTACAATATATTATTGTAAGGACAAATATTTTTGTTATAAGTCTGTCAACTGCCAGGGTCATTAAGGTCATCTGCATCAACCTACATCCACCAACCGAATTTCTTTTTAACACCTTCAGATGCTAAGAATAACTTTAACATACACTTTCACTGTGTACTTGGCCCGCATGTCACAACTATTACTTTGCCCATTTTCAAGTAATATTCGTACTTAATGTTGGTTGCCACTCGACTTAAAGATGTGATAAGAATATCAGACTGATCTTCTTAAACGAACAAACATGTTCTTTCGCAGAGATATTGTTTTGCTCTTCGTATCGTGCAGTACGATTCACCGTTTGTTCACAGATTCGGAAAAATTATGGACTTGTTCCCTAGAGGGTAGCAACTACCAAAGCTGACAGTCATCTTATATAAGTCTGTCGTGACACACAGACTAGGCCACTCAGACACCATAAAAGTTCCTATTTGTGAGCAATACGCCGATCTAGGGTAATTTACTGTTCTCCAGACGTCTGTGTCGCACAACTACTCTGCCGCTGGCAATATACCGGAAAAAAATCACACCACTCTGGCTGCGTGTGGTGAAGCATGGTGACTGGATTCGGCCACAACATGCAGAAGCCAATCTCATGTCCTCGGCCAGCGACTCTGTTTTTCGCGAACAATAACTGACACAAGATGGCTCGCACCATTGTCAGTGTGGTGTTGAGCGTGACCGTCTCGAGAAAGACGAGTGTCCGGATATTTTCTTATTACCACTCGAGCGTAGTAAGTACCCTTGTTCTCGAGTACCACGCAGGAGTTACTACTGGTGGAACGACGGGCGAAGTGTGACGTACTGTAACAGGAACCTCACTCAGGACATAAAGCGCCGAGGTGTAGTACGGTCGCGGACAATAGGAGTCTGAAATCCGTTAACTGGTTAGGCGAGAGTTTGAAAACCCTGGAGTCTGGCCACCCTCTGGGTTCGAAAGTCCCAGCTGCTAAAGCTGATAGTATCCCGATTGTTATCGTAGATGGCGCGCATCATGCGGACTACAACGGATTCGTGGGTTTTACGTTAAACGCATAGGTTACCTGCTTTGAATACTTTATAAAAAACATAACGAGGAAAAAATCTTGATTTGAATTACACTGTTACGTTCTGTCGAACTTTATCAAGTTACTGACAAAGCCAGATCACTGGTTTACGTGTGATTTGTGTGATTGGTGGGAGAGGTGTAGAAGGTGTTCAAGTGGCAATCTTATGATGAACAATGAAGTAGGAAAACAACAAGGAGTAGTATAGATAAAGGAAGGAGGGATGAAGAGTTTAAGGGAGAAAACGACGGAAAAAACAGAGGATGGTTGTAAACGAAAGAAATTCTGCCATTAAGGCGAGGCTAGCGCATAGCATTCACTGCAGGAAAATATAGGAACGACGAACGTTTTGTATGTTATGATGGGTTACCAAGTGTTATACGCGAGATAGTGAGAGTATGTTTGTGGACTGAATGTCAGAATCCCACGTGTTAGTGAGGCAGAAGTAAAAAACTGCAACCTGGGCCGAAGGAATGACAGTTGACTGTCACTGATGTGCTGGCTCACGACACAGGCGTCGCAAATCCTCTCGAAACCTAGGCGGGTAGTTCCAGCGATATACCTCCCTGGTTGATGGATGTCCACCACTTGGGGGGGGGGAGGGATGAACAAGGCAGAAGGCAGCGAAGGAAGGGAGAGAGAGAGAGAGAGAGAGAGAGAGAGAGAGAGAGAGAGAGAGAGAGAGAGAGAGAGAGAGAGAGAGAGAGAGAGAGAGAGAGAGATGTTAGAGAGAGGAAGGCAGAGAAAATAAGCTAGGAAGGGAGGAGGTGAGTGTGGATGAGAGGAAAATGTAGGGGAGAAAGGTTGAAGGAAGATAGCACAGAGGGAGGGAGTGTGGCGCGGACAGGAGGGGAAGGGGGGAGGGGGGAGGTAGTGGGGGGCAGAGTGTTGCTACGTCAAGTAGTAGGAACCACACACTTCGGTCTCTTTAAATCATTCAAGATATTCCATTGTGAGCGACCCACAACAGCCGTTGTTTTAAGTATACCCTTCTAGTGGTTCTTATTACAAATATCAATGCTTGTGCTCTTCATCATAAAGCCATAAAACTTTATAAATTCTAAGTATATGAGTCACAGAACGTCTCTTGTCACTTACCATGATCTGTTCTTAACATCTGATGGTTAGAAACTTTTTTTGTCTTTACAGAAAGACGGAAAAGATAAGAAAGTAAATTTAGCCAAGTAACTTCTACAGACATACTGGTTAGTCAATAGTGGGTTGTTAGGGATCTTAAGTCTGTCAACTGCAAGGGTCATTAAGGCCATCAACGTCAGGCTACATCCACCAACTGCATGATGTTGGACACCTTCAGATGTTAAACATATTTTCAAAGACCACGTACACCTTCACTATGCATGTGGCCTTTTTGTGGCCAAGTCTTTGGGTCTTCAGCGAACGGTGTACAGTGTTGCCACCACCCTTGTTTTATGATAATTTTTGGTTGCTTTTGAATTGAAGGAATGTATGGTATTCTACTTTCTTCTGTTATAAGTACTCTGATTCATATAAATGCATAGAAGGATTGATGAAATATTATCAACCGATAAGCAAAAACAGAGAGAGCTTGAATTTGTTGGTAAATCTCCACAAGCTGAGTGAAAACCTCCTCTCATGCCTGGAGGGCAACTTACTAGGCACTTGTCTTGTGGAAGCATTCACCGCCCATGTGACCACCTCCAGTACCCCTCATCCAGAACTTAACCAAAGAACTGTGGAAGGATATCTTAGTTTTCATGTATATATATAGTCAGGGCTGTTATTCAGGCACTGAATACACACACACACACACACACACACACACACATATATATATATATATATATATATATATATATATATATATATATATATATATATATGTATACGAAGCTGTTTAAAGGATGACGACTGAAAACGTCACTTTAAACCCCTGCATATATTTTGGATATTTGTGTAAACACCAGTTTATGGTTTCGATAATTGTTCGTCTACATTCATTGCCCAGACTTTCATT
The DNA here is from genome assembly GCF_036320965.1 of Panulirus ornatus. Lineage (NCBI taxonomy): Eukaryota > Metazoa > Arthropoda > Malacostraca > Decapoda > Palinuridae > Panulirus > Panulirus ornatus. Next base: position 22,282,510 of record NC_092231.1, on the reverse strand, counting down.
ATAAAGTGATAAAATGATAAACAAGAAAGAGGCCTGTTTTCATGCACAATGTTCAGTAGCCGCTCCAACTTCCACAAGCATATCTCGCATCGGTCGCACGATTCGGCGTGCAATGGATTTTAAGTATGCGTTTTTCCTGCCGGCGTAGCATGTCTAGCCGCCTGAGTTGCCGTTTTCGCCATATCCTCACTGCCCGAACGACTCCTTGTTTGCCTTTCCTCCCAACTACCGACACATGAAGGCACGACACTTTTCAATCAGCTTTAGGTCACATCCATTGATAGGCCCGTTAGGAATTACCTCCACATTAGGTTGCGCCCAAGACCACTCTCTCGCTATATTACACGTGAGGACTAGGATGTAGGTTTGCACGGGCTAGATTGAGTTACGAGCAGGGATGACCATGACTTATCACAGAGGGTAACGCGACATCTTTCATACTCTGACTCTATTCTTCACTGTCTAGTCGACCATCAATGTTTACCACTTCACCTGGACCATAGGCCCACGTCCATCCCACAGACTGCCATGGTCATTCACGCACTAGACTCCCTTTCTGAGAAGTGATGTAGGACTAGAAAGGTAGGCATCCAGTGTTCCTTCTCCTCCAACACTGTCGGACCTTCTCTCCTACGGATATAAAAGTCTTTTCATTGATGAATATTACCAACATTCAGTACTCGGGGTCAATTTTTTAATGTTATATAAGAAAGCCTAAACGAGCATCTTTATACGAATCAGTCAGTCTGCCTCCTGCAGCTGGAACATAACGGTGAATATCATTCACATGAAGCGTCGGGGGTTGTTGCTAGCCGCTGCAGGTCACAAGTCGTTTGGATCGGTTATGTCATTGGTCTTTAACTCCCTTCCCCGATGATGACAATGTCTCCCTGACGCGTGCTCTCTTGCTTAGCCTTTATTTATCCAGAACTCTCACATTCCAATGATACTTCCCGACCAGATATGACATCAGGAGACATGCCACGTATCGCTGCCATTCTTTTTAAACTAGTGCGATGTTCTTGGTTTAATCTATTAGTTCACTAATCTTACTGCTGAAGAAATACTTTTTTCCACTTTTTTTTAACACGTCTCTTGCTTGATTTCATGTTTATTCTTTGATTGTTGTTTCCCTACATCTTTTGAAGATCATCACTCTGGTTTAGAATTTTAAAGGTTGCGATCAGGTCACCCCTCACTCATTTTTCTTCTGTTGTGGGCAAATTTAAAGCCTTTACCCTATTCCTGTAACTCAAATGGCTTTGTTACTTTCTCTACACCTTCTTTATTAGCTCTTTGTGCCCCTTCTAATTCCAGTGACTTGAGAATAATGTTTTAGTTTTGGCCAGATGTACAGGTTAGATGTTTGCTGAATTAATCCTCATCCATATACTTGAATTCTATTCTGAAAAGCTAGGGATGATGACTGTTCCCAAGTCCCTCTCTCGCAAACACACATTCCTGCTGCTCATCTCCTAGATGATATTCATGTTGGGGCCTTCTCTCACTGCTTCCCATTCCCCTTACAATTACCCGGGTTGAATTTTATCAACCATGTATTAGACCAACTTTGGTGTTATTTTAGGTCTCATTGTAAAGATGACCTAGGCAAATTCCAAAGTTGATCTTTTATAACTCATGAGAGTCCTGTGTGTGTGTGTGTGTGTGTGTGTGTGTGTGTGTGTGTGTGTAATTGCTTGTTTGTATCATCCACGAGGAGGGAGTTTGACGTCTCTGGTTTAAAATTCTTGAACGTTTTAGTGCTCTTCTCAGCCGTCACAGTCCTCACAGTCCTGTATTTCCTCAGGATATAATCAGTCTGGAAGCATCCCGTACGCAATACTCTCCTGCTCCTGGAACTCCTTCACTGGATCTCCTGCAGCTCACAGGAGCTAGCCACGTCAACCGGGTGGGACCACAGGTCAAGGAGAGTGGAGGTGTTGTGCTGTTTGTCTGTGGTGAGTGGGACAGTCCAGAATCGAGTGATCAGTGTCTTCACAGGTTACGTCGTGAGCTCAGCGAGTCCAATGACATAAGTAATCGGTGATTGTAATGTTGTACAGATGAGTAGAGTCCAAAACGCAAACGAATTTACCACTTGTACAACCGCAGGGAAGTTACCCATATAGATTGCCTCCTCTCCGCCCTCTCTCTCCCTCCACCTACCCCACCGCCTTTCTGTATAACGGTCGTTAAGATGGGAGCTTTTCTTCCCTTACGTCATTATCAACTGTCATTTACCTTGTGCGTCCCTTGTGTGTGTGTATATATATATATATATATATATATATATATATATATATATATATATATATATATATATATATAACCAGGGCATGTGAAGTGTCTGAGGTAAACTATGGAAAGTTTTGTGGGGCCTGGATGTGGAAAGGGAGCTGTGGTTTCGGTGCGTTACATATGGCAACTAGAGACTGAGTGTGAACGAATGTGTCCTCTGTTGTCTTTTCCTAGCGCTACCTCGCGAGCGCTGGGGGTGGGGGATGTTTTTCATGTGTTGCGGGGTGGCGACGAGAATGGATGAAGGCAGCAAGTATGAATATGTACATGTGTATATATGTTTATGTGTGTGTATGTATATGTATGTATACGTTGAAATGTATAGCAATGTACATGTGTGGGCGTTAATGTAAATACAAGTGTATGTGGGTGGGTTGGGCCATTCTTTCGTCTGTTTCCTTGCTCTACCTCGGTAACGCGGGAGACAGCGACTAAGTATAATGATAATAATAAATGTATATATATATATATATATATATATATATATATATATATATATATATATATATATATATATATATATATATATATATATATATATATATATATATATATCCCCTGGGGATAAGGGAGAAAGAATACTTCCTGCGTATTCCCTGCTTGTCGTAGAAGGCGACTAAAAGGGGAGGGAACGGGGGGATGGAAATCCTCCCTTCTCGTTTTTTATTTTCCAAAAGGAGGAACAGAGAAGGGGGCCAAGTGAGGATTTCCCTCAAAGGCTCAGTCCTCTGTTCTTAACGCTACCTCGCCAACGCGGGAGATGGCGAATAGTATGAAAAAAAAATATGTATGTATGTATAGGTGTGTGTATGTACGAACTTTACTTTTTCGGACTTACACTGCAAGTGAAAAGTTGCCATTGGCTAAGCTGTAGCTTGGAGTGTAGTCTGGTCAAATATTTCCTTACTCTAAAAGAGTCTTTGGATCATGTTATGGCCACAGCAGTATCAGTGTCTCCTTAATACTGTTCCAACACGAGCCTGAGATCATCCACTGTCTATATAAAGAAGCAGCGAAACATCCTGCAGTACTCCGTGGACCGGAGGAATGTGTAAACGTTAGTGCACGTTTTTCCTGTAACCGTTTATGAAGTCTGACAGAGGATCTGCTAAGGTCACTGCCAAGCGCACGATGATTATCATCAGACGTTCTCGAAATTTTTTTATCGTCTAAAGGAAGTGTTCACGTTATCCTTATATAGGAAGGAACACTGTTATGTTAGGTGATGATATGCACGAACGTGTGTTACTAGCGTTCGCGCCATTGGATAGACTAGTGCCGATAGATATTAAGGACGTTTGTTGATGGAAAAGTGTTGCCAGATATTATCAAGTTTGTGTATGTAGGGAGAAGTATTCGAACTCGTGGAACTACGCCTCTTATTACTTTTATCTCAAGATTTTGCTTCTCAATCTCACTCGCGCTTAATTCTCTTGACTTGACCTTGTCACACGAGCGCGCTACTTCGTTACTGAATAAATGCTTCCTAACGTCCCTCCGTACACTTAACCAGCCTAATTTCTAGCCACATCCGCTCGTTCTGAATTCTCTCCAAACCTCAGAGAACTGGTGTATGTCATCGACGTTGTGGCCTCACAGGAATTCACGTGTGGTTATCATGTCTCCTCTTGTCCTTCTTTCATCGTAGGTGGACACCTGAGGGCTTCCCTTCTTTAAACCAAGGCTGTGGGCTTCCCTTCGTCGATCTGTGTCTTCAATATCATATTATTATTATTGTTATTATTATTATTATTATTATTATTATTATTATTATTATAAATATTATTATCTTATCATTATTATTATTAGTAGTAGTAGTATTGTAACTAACTTCTTTGGCCAGCCTTGAACCTATTTTGAATCATTTTGAGGTCGGATGAAAATGGTTAATTTTTTATGCATCCTTATTTTCATTACATTCAAATTCACAATATCCTTATCTATACTAAACCATTATCTTCATTACATCCTTGTCTTCACTATACATCATATCTTCTCAATACCTTTATCTTCCCCAAGGTCGCCCTGTGGCTGGTTTTGAACTTACGTGTACCTTGAATAATTTTGTGTTCATTGTATTCTTTATCACTAAACGCTCACTTTAACTCCAACAATGACGATTTATATGATATCGAAAGGTCGGTTTTAAGAGTGAAAACGAAAACCCACACTTTTGAATTAATCTTGTAGTGGCAACAACGATTCCATAGGAGTAGAACAAAAAGCACGTCCGTTTTCTTAATTCTTACTGTATATAGCAAAGAATTCTATTTAGATCCATAAGGAGTCAAGGAAAATAGAAGAGATTTAGCAAACAGGGCAATCAGTGGTGGGGGATTTTCCACTCAGAGTTGGGGAATAGATTTCAATAATTTTCTGATATTAAGCAAATTAGCAACCATTCCTGGATACTGGGGTGTGCTACTAGACAACTGAGTCTCCAGGAACCTGGAAAGCGAGTACTTAGGAGGAGGAACTGAGAGCTGATAGAACTCCCAGTAATTGTAGGTAAGCTTAACCCGATAAAATTTGACCTAAAGGAATTGATAGTGAAGGATATGGGTAGGGAACATAAAAAGTACCTGAGAACACGAGAGATGAAAGAACTATATAAAACTGTCAGGGAACTTGACAGTAGAATTAGGGTACTGGGAGATGCAGTCTCCAGGGGAACCACAGTATGGTCAAGACAGGGGATGACAGGCAAGAGATAAGAGCTATCTGATTCTGAGGCTGAAGTAGTTCACGAAGCTAAGGTACTGAACATTAGAAATGATGCAGAACATAGATAGATAAGGGATGGGTCTAAGAATGAAGAAAACCACAGAGCTAAGAAATATGTTGAAGATAGACCAGGATGTTGGGATATTTAAGATTTGGAAGCAGATAGGAAGAGCAAATACCGGATAGGATTGTCAAGGAAGCTGTACGTACAGTCAAAGACACGACGATGGATGAGGAAAGAAAAGCTGAAAAAACTGAAGTGGAATGAGGGGTAGGATACTGACGACAATGAAGTAGATAGGCTAAGTGGGATACTGGATTGGTTCGTTTAGAAGGTTATGTATACAGTCGGAGACAAATTTCTGGTTGAAGTGCGTGGTATAATGGGTGGGAGACTTGAAGGGGACATGGGCAGTTCAAGGCTGTTGTAAAACGATGAAAAATCAGACTTTGGATAAGTAAACATAGCGCCACTGTAAGAGATAACAGAAAGATGGGCCACTATACGAGTGAGGGAAGCTGTATAGTGAAGGCTATTAGGTGCACATCCTTCATGATCTTTGCACTGGAAGAAGAACAGGGAGAGGAAAGGTAGGCAACGTGAACAGGTCGAAAAGTTACTGGATACGATGGAACAGGAATATGCAAGATAAGGAGTGAAGGAGGTCAAGACGATGGTGGCTTACTGGCAAGACACTGGGATATTCACTAAGGGCATAAACATAACATCACAACATGTAAGTAGAATGCATCAAATATGGATCAGCTTTTGGAAAAAAAAGTGATCATTTGATACGATTTGATTATGACGGTGTGGTGGAGGAGGAAGCGAGAGAGGGATGTGAGGAAGCACAAGACCCTCTGAGGAAGTACAATCAAAGCAACTGTATGGAGCTGGTCTAGTTATCTGAGCGAGCAGACTGGGAGGAAAAAGAGTCCTAGAGCAAGAGTTTAGACCAGTACTACAGATGGTATTGTGAAACCTGTTGCTGTGTGAGGGTATGGGAACCATGGGACACTGAAAGGGCGGAAGAATGAAGTACGGGGAGGCTTGGTTCAACATGTGCTAAAAAGCGAGATGATTCAGGGCTGTACTGTGGAAAAGGTATAAACGACACTTTAAAGAGATACAGAAGAGCGAGGACTGAGTACTGCAAGGTGCGAAAGGAGAAGCAGAGAGATTTTTTCAGGAATATTGTGAACAAGACGAAAAACAGCTCAAACCTTTCCCTTAAGTTCATCTGGAACAAATTACTGATTAAAGAACAACTAATCAGGCTAAGGAACTCGAAAGAAAGGAAGAACCTATGAAGAGGACAAGGAAATACGTGAGGAACTGAATGAAAAGATATATTGTATTTACCCGGTGGAGGATGATATTACACCTTTGTTGGAAAGGTAACAGTGGATAAGTCTTGAAAATCTGAATATTAACAGAAAAGATATAATGATTCTATTGAAACAAGTGACCCATATAAGGCACACGAACCATGAAATCTCTCCATATGTGCTAAAGGAATGTAGTGAGGCACTGGATTCACCTTTAGAAATTCTGTTCTGTCGGACCACAGAAGACAGAGTAGGTTCAAAGATGAGGAGAACAGATGTCGTGCCTCCCTATAAGACAGGGAACTGACGAATGTAGTTTGTAAAACTGTGGAAAAGATAATCGGAAAACAAATAAATGACTACAAACGAACAACTTCTTCACTGGGAGACAACATTGATTCTGGCTAAGTCAAATAAGTAGAAGAATTACTTCAGTGTGACAGCTGTCAAGATGATTTTGATGAAGAAGGTATTGTCCCAATCAGATACCTCAGTCAGTCCAGTGGAATTATTCCCCATTGGCTGCTATACAGCAAAATGAAGAGAAGAAAGCCTTAGAAATCTAAACGCAAATTTTATCAGTAAAAAGAACAAAGAAAATCGAACAAAGAAAATCGACAGCAAAGGGGTGACTACAATGACCATGATTCAAGATATTCGACAGCCCAGAAATCCCTTACAAGGTAGAGACGTGGATGCCAAACTATACATCCCATCCTCACTTCAGTCTTAAAACTGTCGACAATTCTGAGATACAAAAGAGAACTGGTGGAATGGTTTTAGTAATCGTATAGTTCGTGTGGAATCCTTCGGAACACATTTCGTGCATGAACACAATTTATAGATTGTGTAGTTCTAGTGACAAACGTAGATCCACTGATGAAAATTCCATTGAATATGAGAAAACCAAATCATAACAAACGTATACAACCAAAAGATGGGATTCACAGAAGCCAGAAGGGATGTCAATACAGTCTTCCCGAAGAGATCTTATGCTGATGCACAGAACTTCATCTGTGAAGGAGGAGATTGCCACCCCGGTAGTCTCAGTCTGTTAATCGAAGTAGAGATGAATAGTGTTATGTACTGACATCCCTGATCCTTCTCGCCCTCATGGCGATGGTGGATCATATACTTGTGATGCCCTCTCAAGGGTGCATCGTTTTGATGCCCTCCTGAAGGGGCACCGTTCTGATGCCCACTCAGGGGTACATCGCTTTAATGCCCTCCTGAAGGGGCACTGTTCTGATGCCCACTCAGGGGTACATCGCCTTGATGCCTTCCTGAAGGGGCACCGTTTTGATGTCCTTTTAGTGGTGCATCGTTTTGATGCCCTCCTGTAGGGGCACCGTCCTGATGCCCTCTCAGGGATGCATCGTTATGATGCCCTCCTGAAAGGGCACTGTTCTGATGCCCTCTCAGGGATGCATCGCCTTGTTGCCCTCCTGAAGAGGTACCGCTCTGACACCCTCCTTGAAGAGGCATCATTCGGATGCTTCCTCAGGGAGGGAGCCTCACCCCGATGCTTCTTACTGGGCGGCGACCAGAGGATGTTTCTCCTCTGTAACATCCTTTAGGCGCCCTCTTTGGAGAGAATCCTTCGGGTATGCGCCCGAAGAATGCTCAAGTCCTTCAAAAAACTAAAAATCGAGGAAGCGAAAAGATTAGAAAGACACAACCAACAGGTTATGAGTTGAGCAGAGAGAATGAGGCCTCAGATGATGACATTAGAGACGCATATCAGTCATCTAGACACAACTCTGACCTGTAAAGTCGTCATCAGGCTAAACTAAAAGTTCGATGAATTCTTGAGAATAGGGAGTCCATATCTTTTGATAACTAATTCTTGGAGGATAGTATCCTACAATGGAATGGTAGAGGAATGCGGTCCTCTCCGGTAGACAGTAAAGTTTTAATAAGTGAAACCAATCCTAAAGTCATTGGCTCGCGAGAAGCAAAGCCAGGAAATGAGAAGGTAAACCTTGGATGTGGCTGTAGATTATATGATGCGGAGGTGGAGTTGGAGGAGGCGATATTATGGTGAAATTGGATTTCCCTCATCGTCTAGTTCCTTTAAGGGCTACTTTACAAGCAACAATAAGCTGATATAGGGGACATAATGAATGAATTACAAAGGCCTTTCCTTGTGATTGGTACGTAATAATGTTAACCCTAGTTACTGTACTACAACACACACTGGAAAGCTTTCTGGTCGTAACCTTTGAGTTTGTTCGTAATATTTTCCTTGATTCTAACTTAGCAGTTGTCCAAGACCTTCATAGCAGTGACTGCTTCCCAGTCCTGCTGAGTAAAGTAGAAAATGTCACACCAAATGGCCATCCCAGATGGGAACATGAGATGGCTGATTTACCACTCAGAGAGCGGGTTAGTCCCCAGATGTGGCAGAAGCGTATGATTACTTTGTAGACAATCTTTTATACTTAGGCAATAATAACATTTCTAATGCCTGGAACAAAAAGGTACGACCATCAGTCCCATGGTGGAACTATTCTCGTGACAGACATTAAAGAAATTCTGAGATCGGCTTACAGAAGATGACAGACTAATGCATCAAAGATTACCCGCATAAAAAGGAAAAATATCTAGAAAGCAGATAAGGTATCTTTGATATAGATTGCAATACTAAATCTTGAAAAGATTGGAAAAGAATAAAGAATCTGGTTGGAAAGTGTTCTCCCGCTCCTTTGCCTTGCCTTAGTAATCAAGTTGGTAAGGTATACAACGCGTCTGTTATGGCTAACAACCTTGCTGAAAGTTAGGCAGCGGTGTCTAGTGTCAGGAGGTGTACCGAGGATTTCCAAGAAACAACACAGAGAAACCTTACCCTTACGTGTTTCTTCTTGTGAGGAAGAGAAGCTAATGTGAATGAAGGAAATCATGTCATTTTGTCAGAGACTTAATCTGCTGCTCCTTGGGAGGATGAAGTAAACAATGAAATGTTAAAACATCTTCCTGAAGCATCCATAAGATTCTTGTTTGATCTGTTTATCCTAATGTTGTTTATTGTACTCCCACGTAGTTGGAAGACACCCCTTATTCTTGCCATCCTGAAGCCAGGTAAAATTCATACCTTTCCTGATGAGCGAAAAACCTTTTGCGTTGGCTAGTTGTCTTTGCAATCTAATGAAAAAAAAGTGATTAATGATAGATTAGTTCGGTACCCGGAAGGAATGATTACATTTTTCCATTCCACCATGGGTTTACAAAGTTCCAATCTACGACAGACTCCAGGGTACGAATATCAAGGGACATTCAGAAAGAATTTGCTGATCATCATCATACAACAGCAGTGTTCTTTGATTTGGAGAAAGCTTATACTACAACTTGAAGTTATGATATCATGAGACAGTTCCACAAAATGGGCCCTCGAGGCAGACTGTGAGGGTTTATCCTACATTTCTCAAAGGACAGGAAGTTAAAGGTGAGGGTTGGTAGTGAATATCCAAGAGAAGTCCCACAGAAAATTGTGCCGCAGGGCAGCCTGCCACTGATAGTGTTACAGAAACTGTCCAGATAAATGTTATATCATCCTTCTTTTATTGATGATTTGGCTGTCTGTTGCACTTCATCTGTGAATTATTCATGACAAATGTGTACACTGGAGAGAGCTTCTGAGTTTTTATTCCTCTAACGTTTCGACTTGCGCAGAAGCTTTCTTCAGAGAAAGAAGAATGCCTCTGCGCAGGCCGAAACGTTAGAGAATAAAACTCAGACGCGTCTTTCCCCCCTCCGGCCCCCTATTTACTCACTGCCCCAATGTACACATCATCGTCCTGCAGTTGTTTTTGAGACGTTGCACACTGTTGTTGATAAGATTACTGACTGAGCAGATCGGAAGATAATTCTGATTTTATTTTCTCTAGACCACAAACTGTAGCTGTACATTTTACAAACTTATCTACGAAAAATTAGCTGTTTCATATATACTGTCAAAAGGCATTCTCATTCCTTAGGACCTGGAAGAAAACTTTTTGGGCATGATTTTTGACATAAGATCGACATGGGTTTCCCCTCATGTCAAAAGAAGCAAAGTTGTGAAGCATCATGAAATTAGCGTCTCAGTACTCCAGGGAAGTAGATAGACAAAACCATACTAAGGACATATGACTCATTATGTAGATCAAAACGAGAACTAAGGTTGCCAGATATGTTCGTCGGCCATTGATGACATCCGGAAAATGGTTGATTTTGCACATAATCTTGGTGTTAGATTATGGGCAAGAGCATCCAGGTCCTCTGTAGTTGAAAGTCTGTCTGCAGATTCTGGTGAGACGCGAAGAACTTGGCTTATGGTAGAAGTCTCTCTTCAGGCTTAAGAGTACGCCATCAAACCCTACAGTTTTGGCTATTGAGAATAACAGGGATATTTGATCAACACCTAAAATTCTCAAAGCCACTGAATGTAAGAATATAAAATGCCGTAAATGCTTGGATTTAAACAGTTCATGAAGCAGGTTTTGCTTAGAATTCTCTTGAAAAAGTCGAACACTACTGGGACTAGGAAAAACAACTAAAAGCAACACTGCATCTGTGGTAACAGTGCAGTACATTTCTTCACATGATACTATTTACGAAAACAGAACAAACTGATGAATTATATAATATGATGAAGGTGTAGACTTTACATTTAAGTGCTATTCTATATATCAAAATTACCAAGATAATCTTCCATAGTTACAGCAGAATTGTATGGTATTCTGGCTGCACTGAATTGATTAAGAAATCTCTCAGGCAGACATTTGCAATTTACTCAGATTCCCAAAGTGCACTTCAAGCCATATAACGCTATGCTCTAATGCATCTTACATGCTGGGTATCCAAGAAAGACCTGAGTTTCATTTCATACAATTAACTGTACTGCGTTAACAAACTGTGCTTCACTTTTCAACGGCGCAAATTCTCTCCAAGTTTAAGTGTCATATGCTGCAGCTAGATGACGGTACCATTGACAGCTTGCGCATGCGCATGCGCGTTTCTTAGACCCATTCACTCATGGCGTCGCCGGAGGTTGAAACCACGAAGAATGTTGTGGCTTATGGTTTTCTCCAGTGAACTTTTTTTTTTCTGTGGCTGTGTAGATGACATCGTTTACAAAGAAAAAGTTCTTCTGCGGTTGTTTACAAAGAAAAAGTTGACTGTGCTGGCGACTTGCGGCAGTTACAGCTGCAGCCTTGTACGATGTCTCGGTGAGACGCTGGGCGTGGATTGAACTGGACTGTCGTTTTGCAGTGTGCAGAGCTGTTGACGGGGCTCATATTGAATTGCTGTGGATGTCACTAAATCATGGAGAAAATCGAATGGAGATTATCGTTTGTTAACACAATAGATATTTATGACTGAAATTCCGGAGGTCTTTCTTGAGTACGCGCCGAGATTGTATTTGAATTGTAAGAATCCACACAAAGTATGTGTGGAATTTTCCAGGTGACCTGGACATTTTATTATTTAAGGCAGTGAAATACCAGATGCTGAGGCCAAAACAGCTATAACTAGCAACATGTTTGCGGGAGTTACTCCTCACAATGATTTTATATGCAGAATAAGAATTTATGTTATGTAAAGGGCAAAGTAAATGGGACTAGGAAGGCCCTCCATAAAATAATGATAATAATCATGATGTTAATAATGATAATAGTTATGGCATTACTACTGCTACTACTACTACAAATAATGATAATAGTAATAATAATAATAATAATAATAATAATGATAATTATAATAATAATAATGATTATAATAATAATAATAAAACAGGGTTTTGAAGTATGGCATTCCTCATTCAGAAGGTATCGCCAGATTGAAGTGATTAATTATCGACTGAGGACTGGTGATAGTATGTTGACTCAGTGGTTACTCAGTGGAGTGGAGACTTGCCCCAGTATGTTAGTATGTTGACTCACAGTGGTCACTCAGTGGAGTGGAGACCTGCCCCAGTATGTGACACTGATACCGCGGGACTTGTTATAACGAAATGTCAGAAATATTGGAATCTCTTACTAAGATTGAAAACTTTAATACCGATGGAATGAATCGAATTATAAGAGAAATTTTAGCCGATAATGTTAATGTAAATAAGATGAATGTTTTTTTTAAAGCTAGAATACTGATATATATATATTATATATATATATATATATATATATATATATATATATATATATATATATATATATATATATATTTTTTTTTTTTTTTTTTTAATATTTTTTTTATTATACTTTGTCGCTGTCTGCCGCGTTTGCGAGGTAGCGCAAGGAAACAGACGAAAGAAATGGCCCCCCCCCCATACACATGTATATACATACGTCCACACACGCAAATATACATACCTACATAGCTTTCCATGGTTTACCCCAGACGCTTCACATGCCCTGCTTCAATCCACTGACAGCACGTCAACCCCGGTATACCACATTGCTCCAATTCACTCTATTCCTTGCCCTCCTTTCACCCTCCTGCATGCTCAGGCCCCGATCACACAAAATCTTTTTCACTCCATCTTTCCACCTCCAATTTGGTCTCCCTCTTCTCCTTGTTCCCTCCACCTCCGACACATATATCCTCTTGGTCAATCTTTCCTCACTCATCCTCTCCATGTGCCCAAACCACTTCAAAACACCCTCTTCTGCTCTCTCAACCACGCTCTTTTCATTTCCACACATCTCTCTTACCCTTACGTTACTCACTCGATCAAACCACCTCACACCACACATTGTCCTCAAACATCTCATTTCCAGCACATCCATCCTCCTGCGCACAACTCTATCCATAGCCCACGCCTCGCAACCATACAACATTGTTGGAACCACTATTCCTTCAAACATACCCATTTTTGCTTTCCGAGATAATGTTCTCGACTTCCACACATTCTTCAAGGCCCCCAGGATTTTCGCCCCCTCCCCCACCCTATGATCCACTTCCGCTTCCATGGTTCCATCCGCTGCCAGATCCACTCCCAGATATCTAAAACACTTCACTTCCTCCAGTTTTTCTCCATTCAAACTCACCTCCCAATTGACTTGACCCTCAACCCTACTGTACCTAATAACCTTGCTCTTATTCACATTCACTCTTTTATATCGACAGCTTTAAGAACTTAGATATGAAGAATGTTAGAACGAGATTTTATGGGAATTTTTTTTTTACTGAGTTTGTCATGTATTTTCTCAATGAAAAAAAAAGAAAAGCGTTGAATAACCCTTCGGCTCCAACGCCTTACAATTTCCACAAAATCGAGCAAGAGAGACGGCTGACCTGACAACTGAGACCATGTTCATAAACTTGAGACAGAGGCTAGTCAGGAAGGATGTGACGACATACTGGTGTAGTGTAAGCATAATGGATGGCTGGAAGAGTCTAAGCATAGAGGAGACTGTGAATGACAGCAGCTTACAAAGATGTTGATGGTACAGAAAGTACAAGAGACGGGGCACCGCGAGTGTAAATCTCTCTCCCCGTAATCTGCATGTGTATGTACATAGGAGTAAACACATGATGCATACATACAAGGTTCATAGAAGGGGCAACACAATTTGAAAACTCTCTACCAATAGCATACAAGTAGTAATCATGAAACACACACACATATGTATATATATATATATCTTTTCTTTCTTTCAAACTATTCGCCATTTCTCGCATTAGCGAGGTAGCGTTAAGAACAGAGGACTGGGCCTTTGAGGGAATACCCTCACCTGGCCCAATTTTCTGTTCCTTCTTTTGGAAAATTAAAAAGAAAACGAGAGGGGAGGATTTCCAGCTCCCCGCTCCCTCCCCTTTTAGTCGCCTTCTACGACACGCAGGGAATACGTGGGAAGTATTCTTAATTCCCTATCCCCAGGGATAATATATATATATATATATATATATATATATATATATATATATATATATATATATATATATATATAGAGAGAGAGAGAGAGAGAGAGAGAGAGAGAGAGAGAGAGTTACCGTACTCATCATGCTTGAGTGAAATGTGAAGTCAACTATGGTAAGCATACAGCCTCGGCAAATAACTTTTCACTTGGTAAGTGCACGCGATTGTATTTGGTTGTTTATTAAGAAACAGAAAATCGTTCATGAAAAGGAGGACGACTGTGGGAGACAAGATAGAACCTTGAGGGACACCGCTGTTGATAAGGAAAAAGGGAGAGGATGATCCCTCACCAACTGCAGGTGTTCTAACCAATGGCACAGAGCGGGTGCGTCCAGGTGGTCACTTCCACACCCCTAACTACACAGAAGAAATCAGTGTACTCCATATGAAGTACGCAACCTGTGGCTTTATGGTCCTCAATCTCCCTAAATCTCTGTCTCTGCTGGTGAACAAAGGAACCAAGACAAAGTTGGTACTGCCGTTGGAAAGGATGGAACTTCTGGAGGCAGGTTTTCAAAAAGGCCCCTCCTCTTGTTGCCCAAGATGCCGTTCCATACCAAGAAACTCTTCCCCAGGTGATGACGATAGTAAGCCAGCTGGTGAAGCTGCTGTTATTGTAATCTTGGACGAGCGTCCTTCTACCACAGTCTTTGAAGGGTCTGCGAAAGAAAGATGACAGAACAGAAGGACCAGAGCAGACGCAAGGTCGGCGACAGCAGATGAACTACCCCGGGAAGTTATTGACAGACAGGAGGAGTGAGGGTTGGACATGTTTGTAGAAGAAAGCTCCACCACTCTCGTAGGTGAAAAAGCTGATCAGTCATTTAGTGATTTCCAGGTTGCAGATGCACCTTATCTCAGGCCAGTCGAGCTATTATATTGGTGATCTGAAGTCGTACAACTGTTTGGCACCGTTATTGAGTGTGGCAGAAAGTGGCAAAAGAACCTTGATATATTAAGTGAGCCATGTATATATGAATTTACACGATGGTTTCCTCTGGGTCAACACTGTTAATACCCAGTAATCTTCAGATAGATTCATCGTTTATCATACTTGCACCACAGGTGATACTTGTGTCACAGGTTTTACTTGTACCACAGGTGATACTTGTGTCACAGGTTATACTTGTACCACAGGTGATACTTGTGTCACAGGTTATATTTGTACCACAGGTTATATTTGTGCTAAAGGTTAACCTTGTTCTCAGGTTATACTTGCACCACAGGTTATACTTGTGCCGCGTTACACTTGTACCACAGGTTATATTTGTACCACAGGTTATATTTGTACCACAGGTTATATTTGTACCACAGGTTATATTTGTACCACAGGTTATATTTGTACCACAGGTTATATTTGTACCACAGGTTATATTTGTACCACAGGTTATATTTGTACCACAGGTTATATTTGTACCACAGGTTATATTTGTACCACAGGTTATATTTGTACCACAGGTTATATTTGTACCACAGGTTATATTTGTACCACAGGTTATATTTGTACCACAGGTTATATTTGTACCACAGGTTATATTTGTACCACAGGTTATATTTGTACCACAGGTTATATTTGTACCACAGGTTATATTTGTACCACAGGTTATATTTGTACCACAGGTTATATTTGTACCACAGGTTATATTTGTACCACAGGTTATATTTGTACCACAGGTTATATTTGTACCACAGGTTATATTTGTACCACAGGTTATATTTGTACCACAGGTTATATTTGTACCACAGGTTATATTTGTACCACAGGTTATATTTGTACCACAGGTTATATTTGTACCACAGGTTATATTTGTACCACAGGTTATATTTGTACCACAGGTTATATTTGTACCACAGGTTATATTTGTACCACAGGTTATATTTGTACCACAGGTTATATTTGTACCACAGGTTATATTTGTACCACAGGTTATATTTGTACCACAGGTTATATTTGTACCACAGGTTATATTTGTACCACAGGTTATATTTGTACCACAGGTTATATTTGTACCACAGGTTATATTTGTACCACAGGTTATATTTGTACCACAGGTTATAATTGTATCTCAGGTTATACTTGCACCACAGGTTATACTTGCACCACAGGTTATACTTGTGCCGCGTTACACTTGTACCACAGGTGATACTTGTGTCACAGGTTATACTTGTGCCGCGTTACACTTGTACCACAGGTGATACTTGTGTCACAGGTTATACTTGCACCACAGGTTATACTTGTGCCGCGTTACACTTGTACCACAGGTGATACTTGTGTCACAGGTTATACTTGTGCCGCGTTACACTTGTACCACAGGTGATACTTGTGTCACAGGTTATACTTGTGCCGCGTTACACTTGTACCACAGGTGATACTTGTGTCACAGGTTATACTTGCACCACAGGTTATACTTGTGCCGCGTTACACTTGTACCACAGGTGATACTTGTGTCACAGGTTTTACTTGTACCACAGGTGATACTTGTGTCACAGGTTATATTTGTACCACAGGTTATATTTGTACCACAGGTTATATTTGTACCACAGGTTATATTTGTACCACAGGTTATATTTGTACCACAGGTTATATTTGTACCACAGGTTATATTTGTACCACAGGTTATATTTGTACCACAGGTTATATTTGTACCACAGGTTATATTTGTACCACAGGTTATATTTGTACCACAGGTTATATTTGTACCACAGGTTATATTTGTACCACAGGTTATATTTGTACCACAGGTTATATTTGTACCACAGGTTATATTTGTACCACAGGTTATATTTGTACCACAGGTTATATTTGTACCACAGGTTATATTTGTACCACAGGTTATATTTGTACCACAGGTTATATTTGTACCACAGGTTATATTTGTACCACAGGTTATATTTGTACCACAGGTTATATTTGTACCACAGGTTATATTTGTACCACAGGTTATATTTGTACCACAGGTTATATTTGTACCACAGGTTATATTTGTACCACAGGTTATATTTGTACCACAGGTTATATTTGTACCACAGGTTATATTTGTACCACAGGTTATATTTGTACCACAGGTTATATTTGTACCACAGGTTATATTTGTACCACAGGTTATATTTGTACCACAGGTTATATTTGTACCACAGGTTATATTTGTACCACAGGTTATATTTGTACCACAGGTTATATTTGTACCACAGGTTATATTTGTACCACAGGTTATATTTGTACCACAGGTTATATTTGTACCACAGGTTATATTTGTACCACAGGTTATATTTGTACCACAGGTTATATTTGTACCACAGGTTATATTTGTACCACAGGTTATATTTGTACCACAGGTTATATTTGTACCACAGGTTATATTTGTACCACAGGTTATATTTGTACCACAGGTTATATTTGTACCACAGGTTATATTTGTACCACAGGTTATATTTGTACCACAGGTTATATTTGTACCACAGGTTATATTTGTACCACAGGTTATATTTGTACCACAGGTTATATTTGTACCACAGGTTATATTTGTACCACAGGTTATATTTGTACCACAGGTTATATTTGTACCACAGGTTATATTTGTACCACAGGTTATATTTGTACCACAGGTTATATTTGTACCACAGGTTATATTTGTACCACAGGTTATATTTGTACCACAGGTTATATTTGTACCACAGGTTATATTTGTACCACAGGTTATATTTGTACCACAGGTTATATTTGTACCACAGGTTATATTTGTACCACAGGTTATATTTGTACCACAGGTTATATTTGTACCACAGGTTATATTTGTACCACAGGTTATATTTGTACCACAGGTTATATTTGTACCACAGGTTATATTTGTACCACAGGTTATATTTGTACCACAGGTTATATTTGTACCACAGGTTATATTTGTACCACAGGTTATATTTGTACCACAGGTTATATTTGTACCACAGGTTATATTTGTACCACAGGTTATATTTGTACCACAGGTTATATTTGTACCACAGGTTATATTTGTACCACAGGTTATATTTGTACCACAGGTTATATTTGTACCACAGGTTATATTTGTACCACAGGTTATATTTGTACCACAGGTTATATTTGTACCACAGGTTATATTTGTACCACAGGTTATATTTGTACCACAGGTTATATTTGTACCACAGGTTATATTTGTACCACAGGTTATATTTGTACCACAGGTTATATTTGTACCACAGGTTATATTTGTACCACAGGTTATATTTGTACCACAGGTTATATTTGTACCACAGGTTATATTTGTACCACAGGTTATATTTGTACCACAGGTTATATTTGTACCACAGGTTATATTTGTACCACAGGTTATATTTGTACCACAGGTTATATTTGTACCACAGGTTATATTTGTACCACAGGTTATATTTGTACCACAGGTTATATTTGTACCACAGGTTATATTTGTACCACAGGTTATATTTGTACCACAGGTTATATTTGTACCACAGGTTATATTTGTACCACAGGTTATATTTGTACCACAGGTTATATTTGTACCACAGGTTATATTTGTACCACAGGTTATATTTGTACCACAGGTTATATTTGTACCACAGGTTATATTTGTACCACAGGTTATATTTGTACCACAGGTTATATTTGTACCACAGGTTATATTTGTACCACAGGTTATATTTGTACCACAGGTTATATTTGTACCACAGGTTATATTTGTACCACAGGTTATATTTGTACCACAGGTTATATTTGTACCACAGGTTATATTTGTACCACAGGTTATATTTGTACCACAGGTTATATTTGTACCACAGGTTATATTTGTACCACAGGTTATATTTGTACCACAGGTTATATTTGTACCACAGGTTATATTTGTACCACAGGTTATATTTGTACCACAGGTTATATTTGTACCACAGGTTATATTTGTACCACAGGTTATATTTGTACCACAGGTTATATTTGTACCACAGGTTATATTTGTACCACAGGTTATATTTGTACCACAGGTTATATTTGTACCACAGGTTATATTTGTACCACAGGTTATATTTGTACCACAGGTTATATTTGTACCACAGGTTATATTTGTACCACAGGTTATATTTGTACCACAGGTTATATTTGTACCACAGGTTATATTTGTACCACAGGTTATAATTGTATCTCAGGTTATACTTGCACCACAGGTTATACTTGTGCCGCGTTACACTTGTACCACAGGTGATACTTGTGTCACAGGTTATACTTGTGCCGCGTTACACTTGTACCACAGGTGATACTTGTGTCACAGGTTATACTTGTGCCGCGTTACACTTGTACCACAGGTGATACTTGTGTCACAGGTTATACTTGTGCCGCGTTACACTTGTACCACAGGTGATACTTGTGTCACAGGTTATACTTGCACCACAGGTTATACTTGTGCCGCGTTACACTTGTACCACAGGTGATACTTGTGTCACAGGTTATACTTGCACCACAGGTTATACTTGCACCACAGGTTATACTTGTGCCGCGTTACACTTGTACCACAGGTGATACTTGTGTCACAGGTTATACTTGTGCCGCGTTACACTTGTACCACAGGTGATACTTGTGTCACAGGTTATACTTGCACCACAGGTTATACTTGTGCCGCGTTACACTTGTACCACAGGTGATACTTGTGTCACAGGTTATACTTGTGCCGCGTTACACTTGTACCACAGGTGATACTTGTGTCACAGGTTATACTTGCACCACAGGTTATACTTGCACCACAGGTTATACTTGTGCCGCGTTACACTTGTACCACAGGTGATACTTGTGTCACAGGTTATACTTGTGCCGCGTTACACTTGTACCACAGGTGATACTTGTGTCACAGGTTATACTTGCACCACAGGTTATACTTGCACCACAGGTTATACTTGTGCCGCGTTACACTTGTACCACAGGTGATACTTGTGTCACAGGTTATACTTGTGCCGCGTTACACTTGTACCACAGGTGATACTTGTGTCACAGGTTATACTTGTGCCGCGTTACACTTGTACCACAGGTGATACTTGTGTCACAGGTTATACTTGCACCACAGGTTATACTTGTACCACAGGTGATACTTGTGTCACAGGTTATACTTGTGCCGCGTTACACTTGTACCACAGGTGATACTTGTGTCACAGGTTTTACTTGTACCACAGGTGATACTTGTGTCACAGGTTATACTTGTGCCGCGTTACACTTGTACCACAGGTGATACTTGTGTCACAGGTTATACTTGTGCCGCGTTACACTTGTACCACAGGTGATACTTGTGTCACAGGTTATACTTGTGCCGCGTTACACTTGTACCACAGGTGATACTTGTGTCACAGGTTTTACTTGTACCACAGGTGATACTTGTGTCACAGGTTATACTTGTGCCGCGTTACACTTGTACCACAGGTGATACTTGTGTCACAGGTTTTACTTGTACCACAGGTGATACTTGTGTCACAGGTTATACTTGTGCCGCGTTACACTTGTACCACAGGTGATACTTGTGTCACAGGTTATACTTGTGCCGCGTTACACTTGTACCACAGGTGATACTTGTGTCACAGGTTTTACTTGTACCACAGGTGATACTTGTGTCACAGGTTATACTTGTGCCGCGTTACACTTGTACCACAGGTGATACTTGTGTCACAGGTTATACTTGTGCCGCGTTACACTTGTACCACAGGTGATACTTGTGTCACAGGTTTTACTTGTACCACAGGTGATACTTGTGTCACAGGTTATACTTGTGCCGCGTTACACTTGTACCACAGGTGATACTTGTGTCACAGGTTATACTTGCACCACAGGTTATACTTGTGCCGCGTTACACTTGTACCACAGGTGATACTTGTGTCACAGGTTATACTTGCACCACAGGTTATACTTGTGCCGCGTTACACTTGTACCACAGGTGATACTTGTGTCACAGGTTTTACTTGTACCACAGGTGATACTTGTGTCACAGGTTTTACTTGTACCACAGGTGATACTTGTGTCACAGGTTTTACTTGTACCACAGGTGATACTTGTGTCACAGGTTATACTTGTGCCGCGTTACACTTGTACCACAGGTGATACTTGTGTCACAGGTTTTACTTGTACCACAGGTGATACTTGTGTCACAGGTTATACTTGTGCCGCGTTACACTTGTACCACAGGTGATACTTGTGTCACAGGTTATACTTGTGCCGCGTTACACTTGTACCACAGGTGATACTTGTGTCACAGGTTTTACTTGTACCACAGGTGATACTTGTGTCACAGGTTATACTTGTACCACAGGTGATACTTGTGTCACAGGTTATACTTGTGCCGCGTTACACTTGTACCACAGGTGATACTTGTGTCACAGGTTATACTTGTGCCGCGTTACACTTGTACCACAGGTGATACTTGTGTCACAGGTTTTACTTGTACCACAGGTGATACTTGTGTCACAGGTTATACTTGTGCCGCGTTACACTTGTACCACAGGTTATATTTGTACCACAGGTTATATTTGTACCACAGGTTATATTTGTACCACAGGTTATATTTGTACCACAGGTTATATTTGTACCACAGGTTATATTTGTACCACAGGTTATATTTGTACCACAGGTTATATTTGTACCACAGGTTATATTTGTACCACAGGTTATATTTGTACCACAGGTTATATTTGTACCACAGGTTATATTTGTACCACAGGTTATATTTGTACCACAGGTTATATTTGTACCACAGGTTATATTTGTACCACAGGTTATATTTGTACCACAGGTTATATTTGTACCACAGGTTATATTTGTACCACAGGTTATATTTGTACCACAGGTTATATTTGTACCACAGGTTATATTTGTACCACAGGTTATATTTGTACCACAGGTTATATTTGTACCACAGGTTATATTTGTACCACAGGTTATATTTGTACCACAGGTTATATTTGTACCACAGGTTATATTTGTACCACAGGTTATATTTGTACCACAGGTTATATTTGTACCACAGGTTATATTTGTACCACAGGTTATATTTGTACCACAGGTTATATTTGTACCACAGGTTATATTTGTACCACAGGTTATATTTGTACCACAGGTTATATTTGTACCACAGGTTATATTTGTACCACAGGTTATATTTGTACCACAGGTTATATTTGTACCACAGGTTATATTTGTACCACAGGTTATATTTGTACCACAGGTTATATTTGTACCACAGGTTATATTTGTACCACAGGTTATATTTGTACCACAGGTTATATTTGTACCACAGGTTATATTTGTACCACAGGTTATATTTGTACCACAGGTTATATTTGTACCACAGGTTATATTTGTACCACAGGTTATATTTGTACCACAGGTTATATTTGTACCACAGGTTATATTTGTACCACAGGTTATATTTGTACCACAGGTTATATTTGTACCACAGGTTATATTTGTACCACAGGTTATATTTGTACCACAGGTTATATTTGTACCACAGGTTATATTTGTACCACAGGTTATATTTGTACCACAGGTTATATTTGTACCACAGGTTATATTTGTACCACAGGTTATATTTGTACCACAGGTTATATTTGTACCACAGGTTATATTTGTACCACAGGTTATATTTGTACCACAGGTTATATTTGTACCACAGGTTATATTTGTACCACAGGTTATATTTGTACCACAGGTTATATTTGTACCACAGGTTATATTTGTACCACAGGTTATATTTGTACCACAGGTTATATTTGTACCACAGGTTATATTTGTACCACAGGTTATATTTGTACCACAGGTTATATTTGTACCACAGGTTATATTTGTACCACAGGTTATATTTGTACCACAGGTTATATTTGTACCACAGGTTATATTTGTACCACAGGTTATATTTGTACCACAGGTTATATTTGTACCACAGGTTATATTTGTACCACAGGTTATATTTGTACCACAGGTTATATTTGTACCACAGGTTATATTTGTACCACAGGTTATATTTGTACCACAGGTTATATTTGTACCACAGGTTATATTTGTACCACAGGTTATATTTGTACCACAGGTTATATTTGTACCACAGGTTATATTTGTACCACAGGTTATATTTGTACCACAGGTTATATTTGTACCACAGGTTATATTTGTACCACAGGTTATATTTGTACCACAGGTTATATTTGTACCACAGGTTATATTTGTACCACAGGTTATATTTGTACCACAGGTTATATTTGTACCACAGGTTATATTTGTACCACAGGTTATATTTGTACCACAGGTTATATTTGTACCACAGGTTATATTTGTACCACAGGTTATATTTGTACCACAGGTTATATTTGTACCACAGGTTATATTTGTACCACAGGTTATATTTGTACCACAGGTTATATTTGTACCACAGGTTATATTTGTACCACAGGTTATATTTGTACCACAGGTTATATTTGTACCACAGGTTATATTTGTACCACAGGTTATATTTGTACCACAGGTTATATTTGTACCACAGGTTATATTTGTACCACAGGTTATATTTGTACCACAGGTTATATTTGTACCACAGGTTATATTTGTACCACAGGTTATATTTGTACCACAGGTTATATTTGTACCACAGGTTATATTTGTACCACAGGTTATATTTGTACCACAGGTTATATTTGTACCACAGGTTATATTTGTACCACAGGTTATATTTGTACCACAGGTTATATTTGTACCACAGGTTATATTTGTACCACAGGTTATATTTGTACCACAGGTTATATTTGTACCACAGGTTATATTTGTACCACAGGTTATATTTGTACCACAGGTTATATTTGTACCACAGGTTATATTTGTACCACAGGTTATATTTGTACCACAGGTTATATTTGTACCACAGGTTATATTTGTACCACAGGTTATATTTGTACCACAGGTTATATTTGTACCACAGGTTATATTTGTACCACAGGTTATATTTGTACCACAGGTTATATTTGTACCACAGGTTATATTTGTACCACAGGTTATATTTGTACCACAGGTTATATTTGTACCACAGGTTATATTTGTACCACAGGTTATATTTGTACCACAGGTTATATTTGTACCACAGGTTATATTTGTACCACAGGTTATATTTGTACCACAGGTTATATTTGTACCACAGGTTATATTTGTACCACAGGTTATATTTGTACCACAGGTTATATTTGTACCACAGGTTATATTTGTACCACAGGTTATATTTGTACCACAGGTTATATTTGTACCACAGGTTATATTTGTACCACAGGTTATATTTGTACCACAGGTTATATTTGTACCACAGGTTATATTTGTACCACAGGTTATATTTGTACCACAGGTTATATTTGTACCACAGGTTATATTTGTACCACAGGTTATATTTGTACCACAGGTTATATTTGTACCACAGGTTATATTTGTACCACAGGTTATATTTGTACCACAGGTTATATTTGTACCACAGGTTATATTTGTACCACAGGTTATATTTGTACCACAGGTTATATTTGTACCACAGGTTATATTTGTACCACAGGTTATATTTGTACCACAGGTTATATTTGTACCACAGGTTATATTTGTACCACAGGTTATATTTGTACCACAGGTTATATTTGTACCACAGGTTATATTTGTACCACAGGTTATATTTGTACCACAGGTTATATTTGTACCACAGGTTATATTTGTACCACAGGTTATATTTGTACCACAGGTTATATTTGTACCACAGGTTATATTTGTACCACAGGTTATATTTGTACCACAGGTTATATTTGTACCACAGGTTATATTTGTACCACAGGTTATATTTGTACCACAGGTTATATTTGTACCACAGTGTTGCTCTGAAGGAAGTTATCGTAGTTCGTAGGCATCTGTGCATTTGAATTTCCCAAATACAGCAAGTGTTTCCCGATGAGGCAGTTGCCAAGTTATGTTATGAGCCATATAAAAGCTTGACGAGGGAATGTCTAGTCAAAAGAGTGTTGCTGCTCCTTACACTCACGTCGTCGTTGTCCGCCCGAGAGCGTGACCTCCCATCGACTTTACAGTGCCAGTGATCTGTATACGGACTAGATTATTATGTTACCGGACCAAACAGAGTTAACATAGTAAGAACCTTACAGATTGGCCGGTCAGCCGGTGACGTGAACGTACCCGAACCGATCGGTTATTCCTCAAGAACTCTAAGGTGTCAGCCCTTGGCAGAACACATTATCATCTCATGAACATGATTACATGTGAGAAATCTCGGATCTAATGTGATCAGTGTGATGAAACACAAAATATACCGACTGATGAGGACGAACTTATCTTTTTGAAAGATCTTGCGCAGACTTTCACCAACGATCCGAAACCTGTGAAAACCATCTGGCCGACAAAACTTCAGATCTAACATATCCCGCGATTGGCTCTCCTGGGTCGAAGTAGACGAAGCATTTCCGCGGTGATACGTCAGGATGGATAACTCAACAGCCTTTAGAGAGGGTCGGGCAGCATTTGATGACCACGAAGGGTTTGACCCCACATGGGCCATTGCTGTGGGGGTGACCTGCGTGGGTGTGACGGTACTGGTGATTATAGCCATCAAAGTCGTTAAAATCGTCAGGTCTCGGAGGCTCTACCAATCCTTCACAAGCAGTAAGGAGGACGTGACCGTCCAGGGCTCTCAGAGTGCCACTGCTGCGGTAACTCCAAACAACAACAGCTTCACGTCGCTACAGTGGAGATTCAACGCAAGGCGGGTCGAAACTGGTCTTACTCCTGCGGGTGAAAAACCATTGGAGGACAGGAAGTCTTGCCAAAGTAAAGCCTCTTATGATACGCAGTGCAGTAACAGAGATAACTTTAGTTATGTCGTAGATGATGACGGATATGGCAGCGGGAATAGCCGCATCCACAGCGGAAACGACCTGGCCAACGCGTCCAGTAGATGCTGCTGGCATTTAAGTAAGGAAGACGAGCCCATCTATCAGAACAGCACATCCTTGGGTCTGCAGTACACGATGAACAGCACACTTTACGATTATCCACCCAGTGCTCCCAGAGCCGTGGTGCAACACCCGGTCGTCGAAACTCATTACGACTATCCACCCAGTGCCATGAAACCGACAGAACCAGTCTACGACTATCCACCCAGTGCCAACAACCCTATAGAACCAGTCTATGACTATCCACAACATAAATCCACACCTGGAGAATCCATCTATGTCCATCCACGACGAAGTCCGGCACCAGTACGTAGTGCAGCAGTGCAAGAGTCCATCTACGACTACCCACAACCTGGAGAATCCATCTATGACCATCCACCAAGAGGTCCGGCACCAGTACGTAATGCAGCAGTGCAAGAGTCCATCTACGACTACCCACAACCTGGAGAATCCATCTATGACCATCCACCAGGAGGTCCGGCACCTGTACGCAGCGCAGCAGTGGAAGACTCCGTTTACGACTACCCACAACAACATCAAAACCCTCATTTTATGTACTCCCGACCATCGCCAAACACCTATCTTAAGCAGACTGTGCCTGATCAGTCAATCTATGATCGTCCGTCAAAATACTCAGAGCCTGTGGTGCCGCCACGTAGAGAAAAATACTAAGGTCTTTGTTTCCGTTAGTCTACCCCCCTCTCGCTCCCTCCCCCCCAAGTGTCTCGAACGCTCTTCTGTTAAGAATACCAGAGTCGCTACCTAATGGATAAAACCGATGACGTGGAGTACGGGCACAATTTCGAAAAACCAGTGAGTCAAGGAGTTCCGACCTCTGTGTGTGTGTTGTGTGTTGTGTGCCGGAGATTATCTTCAGGGTGTTGGCCAGTGGTAATTCAGTTTAGGGCGTGTGACTTGTACAGTCGCCACCAACTCGTGCGGGCAACATTTGATGTTCCTATATTACTGTTCAGAGAATATCCTTTGTATGTATTTTGTGGCGGATGGGAGTTGGTATAGCCCATGACAACATGTGACTAATGGTTACCGAGAAAGTTTACGGTTGTGTGAGTAATGTGACAAGGCTAGCTAGAGTTGTCTTGCTACCCACGCATCTTTTGAATGAATGGACATGTGTGTCATTACAGGTTTCTTTACAAAGCATGCTTATTCTTTATTAGAATTAAGGTAAAAGTTTTTGTACCTAATCTTGAATGTTACACAAACAGTAATAAGGTATGTACATGTAAGTATCTTGTCTAGCTTGTGGCCAACTGTGTCCTTCTTTAATAATAAAGAATCAAATAAAGATGACTTGGATGGTACTGACACCCTAACACTCACCTTTCACATTTCATTCTTGAAAACAAGTTTGTCTTGCTGTGTCACTGCTTCCTTGTGTGTCAGTGATAAACCAAAGTTAGCATCTTCACGACATATAGCTTTACTGGTCCTATTACCTTTATGAAATATAAAACATGACTGAGGAGCTTAAAGACTCTGTTAAGAATGTATATTACCCTGAGATTGTACAGTTGATTAGGAGAATGTCTCGAAAAAAGTTGCAAAGAATCGCACGAACAGACCTAGTTAATACATGTTATGATGACTGAGTGACCAGACAAGCCTAGCTAGGAAGATATAGCTAGGCCACTAGCAGGGTACATCATCCTGCTGTATGTGACTCTGTTATACACATCTGGAACTAGAATAATTTCTTTCATTTTCTGTGGATATTATTATTTCTAGCAGATACCCAGATGCTGCAAACGCTTATCACAACATATTACTATCGTATCAAAGCCTCGTGAGGACGACGGTATGATCTATAGCCACTGTGCCGGTACTACGTCATAATACTTGTCTATTATGGCGTAGTAACGGCATAGTGACAAGGTCCGTACAGGTGCTCGCAAGTGCTGTTGTGGGATGCAGTGTTCAGATAATATTAGATATGGCAACTTTACTATTTTCATCCCCACTGTTAAGCAAAGACGCCATCTTGACGTTAGCACTATTATATCTTTATCTTTCTGTCGTGAGGTAACACTGTGATATCTTTATATTGTTGTCGTTAGCATTGTTGCTATTATATCTTACACCCTTGATAAGTCTGCGTATAAATGTCATGTTAGAAGTGTCAGGTCCATCTGGACACATCACTGGTCCTTGTCGTGTGGTGAATATTTCTTTGTCACAATGTGTGTTGACGTGTACATATTTGTATATATGTGAGGACTTTTATGGTAATGACTAGTAATAATGTCGCTTTATGTACTACGTTAATATTTTGAATATGACTATCACCTTTGTATATAATATACATGAGTAAAATAAAAGTGATTTTTTTTCTTACTGCTTTATGAACGCAAATAACTTGAGACAAATCAGAAATAAAGAAAGTCTTACTTTTTCTTTGATGATGAATCATAATAAACAAGAGGTTATCGTATATCTGACACTCACATTGTCACATTCAGTGCTTTTGTACACAAAGTTACTGACTCCTTCAATGCTGGGGGAACCTCTGCTTTCAAAGTAACTGTCAGTGTGTTAATCATTCAGTTACAAGAGACACAGCAGGAGGTTATGCTGATGAAGAACCTCATCATGAACCTGTAACAGACGTACAACACACAACACAACTTTCTACAATTCATTGACACTAACACAACCTCACTGTCGAAGAATAACTGAAAATTAGTACAACCTTCAACGTCGACAAGGAGATGTAGTCTGAAAGATGTAAAGAAAAAGCAACAATTGTTAATAGTTTTCTGTTTATGATCTCTTCTGCCATCACAATCAGCTTCAAAAAGGATCGAGGCCTACTTGAATTCCGTATATTCCCTGGTACAGTACAGCAAGAAACCATGCACGAGACGAATGAGGAAAGATACAGAGAGATACCTGTTGAGAATCAGAGGTTCAGGTACATGGGATCTATAATAGTCGGTGATGAGACAGTGACGGCAGGCAGGACTTCCCTAGCTTAACTCTCCTTGTGGCTGGTCGGGGGTAGTTAACCGTATACTTGTTTGTATTTATTATATGTGTAATTATTATTATTGTTATTATTATCATTATTATTATCAATTATTATTATTATCATTATTATTATTATTATTGTTATTATTATTATTATTATTACTATTATTATCATTATCATTATTATGTAACTTAAGGTGGCGTGGCATCACAGACCATGGAATATGTGTTATTTATGTATTTCTTTTTATTTTTAACCGAAAATGCAATGGACTCCACCTGCTCACAGTTACACAGCGGCTGAAAAGTGACCTTTGGCGAGGCTGTATTATTATCAGTACAGTTTTATCAAAGAACTTCTCACTTCAAAGGAGAACACATTCCTTGCTACTGGAAGTAGCACAGCCTTAGGCTGCAGGAGCCTTTAGAAAATGATTTGGGTTAACCATGATAATGAAAATTATATATATATATATATATATATATATATATATATATATATATATATATATATATATATATATATTTTTTTTTTTTTTATACCTCGTCGCTGTCTCCCGCGTTTGCGAGGTAGCGCAAGGAAACAGACGAAAGAAATGGCCCAACCCCCCCCCCCATACACATGTACATACACACGTCCACACTCGCAAATATACATACCTACACAGCTTTCCATGGTTTACCCCGGACGCTTCACATGCCTTGATTCAATCCACTGACAGCACGTCAACCCCTGTATACCACATCGCTCCAATTCACTCTATTCCTTGCCCTCCTTTCACCCTCCTGCATGTTCAGGCCCCGATCACACAAAATCCCTTTCACTCCATCTTTCCACCTCCAATTTGGTCTCCCTCTTCTCCTCGTTCCCTCCACCTCCGACACATATATCCTCTTGGTCAATCTTTCCTCACTCATTCTCTCCATGTGCCCAAACCATTTCAAAACACCCTCTTCTGCTCTCTCAACCACGCTCTTTTTATTTCCACACGTCTCTCTTACCCTTACGTTACTTACTCGATCAAACCACCTCACACCACACATTGTCCTCAAACATCTCATTTCCAGCACATCCATCCTCCTGCGAACAACTCTATCCATAGCCCACGCCTCGCAACCAGACAACATTGTTGGAACCACTATTCCTTCAAACATACCCATTTTTGCTTTCCGAGATAATGTTCTCGACTTCCACACATTTTTCAAGGCTCCCAAAATTTTCGCCCCCTCCCCAACCCTATGATCCACTTCCGCTTCCATGGTTCCATCCGCTGACAGATCCACTCCCAGATATCTAAAACACTTCACTTCCTCCAGTTTTTCTCCATTCAAACTCACCTCCCAATTGACTTGACCCTCAACCCTACTGTACCTAATAACCTTGCTCTTATTCACATTTACTCTTAACTTTCTTCTTCCACACACCCCACCAAACTCCGTCACCAGCTTCTGCAGTTTCTCACATGAATCCGCCACCAGCGCTGTATCATCAGCGAACAACAACTGACTCACTTCCCAAGCTCTCTCATCCCCAACAGACTTCATACTTGCCCCTCTTTCCAAGACTCTTGCATTTACCTCCCTAACAACCCCATCCATAAACAAATTAAACAACCATGGAGATATCACACACCCCTGCCGCAAACCTACATTCACTGAGAACCAATCACTTTCCTCTCTTCCTACACGTACACATGCCTTACATCCTCGATAAAAACCTTTCACTGCTTCTAACAACTTTCCTCCCACACCATATATTCTTAATACCTTCCACAGAGCATCTCTATCAACTCTATCATATGCCTTCTCCAGATCCATAAATGCTACATACAAATCCATTTGCTTTTCTAAGTATTTCTCACATACATTCTTCAAAGCAAACACCTGATCCACACATCCTCTACCACTTCTGAAACCACACTGCTCTTCCCCAATCTGATGCTCTGTACATGCCTTCACCCTCTCAATCAATATCCTCCCACATAATTTACCAGGAATACTCAACAAACTTATACCTCTGTAATTTGAGCACTCACTCTTATCCCCTTTGCCTTTGTACAATGGCACTATGCACGCATTCCGCCAATCCTCAGGCACCTCACCATGAGTCATACATACATTAAATAACCTTACCAACCAGTCAACAACACAGTCACCCCCTTTTTTAATAAATTCCACTGCAATACCATCCAAACCTGCTGCCTTGCCGGCTTTCATCTTCCGCAAAGCTTTTACTACCTCTTCTCTGTTTACCAAATCATTTTCCCTAACCCTCTCACTTTGCACACCACCTCGACCCAAACACCCTATATCTGCCACTCTGTCATCAGACACATTCAACAAACCTTCAAAATACTCATTCCATCTCCTTCTCATATATATTCGCCACTTCCCGCGTTAGGGAGGTAGCGTTATGAACAGAGGACTGAGCCTTAGAGGGAATATCCTCACTTGGCCCCCTTTTCTGTTCCTTTTTTTGAAAATGAACTCACACACACACACACACACACACACACACACACACACACAAGTAGCCACTTCATCGACCAGCTGCCAGGGATAAACAGTGGGCCCCCATCTCTTGAACATTCACTGCTATCATACAACCTCTTAAATATACGTATGCCGGTTGCATTAATCATGATGTCACTCATTCTGTTCCATTCATTCATCAATCTTTCCATGAAAGTATTTTTTTACGTTTTTATTAAAAAGACTCCTATAATATCACGTTATGGCCTGTGGCTGCTCTGTCCCTTCATCCATCGAAGAACTGTCCTCTGTCTACATCGCCGATCTCTTTTAAAAACTTAAAGATTGTGATCAGGTCACCCCTCACTCTTCTCTCTCTCAAACTGAGTAAATGTAAAGTCTCCAACCTTCCATGTAAGTAGCTCTTTTCATTCTGGTACTAACTCTGTTGCCTTCCTCCAGACCTTCTCTGTTAGCTCTTTGTGCTTCTACAGGTTCTTTGACCAAACCCAAGAGGCATTTATTGATTTTAGAATTATGTGGAGTTTGTATAATTTGATCGATATTTTCTTAGCTACACACTTAAAAGTTGTTCTGATATTTGACAGCAGACAGTTTGCCTCCCAAACTAGTCTCCTTATATGGGACTCTGACGACAGGTTAGGGACGATGTCAACTCCCAAGTCATCCATCTTCATTAATTTACATTTGCTCGAGTTGAATTTCATGAACCACTTTTCAGACCAACTTTGGAGTTGGTTTAGGTCCCCTTGTAAGCTGATACAATCCTCTGGTTCTTTAATTCCCTCATGATCTTTGCATCATCCGCAAACATATTCAGATAGGATCCCATACCTTCAGGCAAATCATATAGATCAAGAAAAGTAATGGACCTAGAACTGAGCCCTGTGGCACTTCGTCGGTCACCTCAACTTATGTGCAATAGGCTTCTGTGACAAGCATCATTTGTTCCCTTGCATTGAAATAATCTCTCCATGGGAGGAGTTTCTCCCCTTATTCTTGCATGGTGATCCAGGTTCTTGATCATACTCCTATAGGGAATAGTGTCAAACGCTTTCTGGCAGTCGAGAGACAGCCTTTCCTTTTGTGCAGGACTGGGCTCATTCTCACGTAGAAATCTATGAGGTTAGTTACACGACCTCTTTTCCTTAAAACCATGCTGTCACAGAAAATTTCTCCACCACTTAAAGTCATCCACTTGCTTTCTAATTATTTTCTGAACAATACACACCACACTCGTTAGTTAGACCTATTTGTAGTTAAGCTCCTCTTCCCCGTCACCTTTCTTCTCTATAGGTATGACGTTTGTTCTTTTCATGCCTTTGGCACTTTGTCTCTCTCTCTCCAGTGGTTTATCTTGGGTGTCTCTACATCTCTTTAGCACATATTTTGCAGTTTCATCAGGCCCATGAGCTCAAGTCGTTTTGGTATTCTTTTGATATCTTTTCTAGATATGTTATTGATTTCCAAAGACTCCCTCCCATCCTGTCTCAGTGGTGATGGGGCTATAGTATGTTCTACTTTGGAAACACTTTTGAAACTTGCTGTTCAGTTCCTCACATATCCTCACATCATCATCTACAATTTTGAATCCTTTAGCCTGATTAGCTGCGCCTTAACTGATAAATGACTCCAGATGAATATATGGAAAAGTTTTGGCAAAATATTCTTTTCAAAGCTTATTTGCTCCCCCTTTCTTGTCCTACTATACTCAATTCCGTGCTCTGGTGTACCTTGCAAATACTGGCTGGCTGTAGTGCCGTCCATATCTTCGTCATTGCACATCTTGAAGCTCCTTTGTTCTATGACATCTGATGTTAAACCATTCCTTCCTCTTTCTCAGCGTTCCCTCTGTAGTTGAGGCCTGAGGTACCCATGACTCTACTCCGTTGTTGTTGATTTCACACACCCTCTCGGCACAAAGCCCTGGTTCCTGGCTACTGAATTCCATTTCCCCATCTACGTTACCACAGACATTATTGAGGTTTATGTTGTTTTCGGGATGACATCTCCTCTTTATGTCCTTCCGCACCTTTGCTCTTTTCATGTTAGCTTTTACCGCATATTTAGACTTGAGCATTACATAATCACTTCTTCCTACTGGTGTATCGTACATGATATTATCAACATCCTTGCTAGTATGAGTCGAGATAAGATCTTGGTGTATCGGCCCCCCCTCGTCCTAGTAAACTCCGTAACATGTTGGTGTAGGACATTTTCCTGTATACACTGGAAAAATTTGTCTCTATGACCCCTTATCACCATGATCATCCAAATTTCCCCAGTCTGTGTGTCTCTTTGGTCGAAATCCCCCATTACCAGCACTTTACCATCTCTGAGAGTTGTGTTTCACTGCTTCATGTAACATCCTGTGTGTGTGTGTGTGTGTGTGTGTGGGCATGTATAACATAGGCACGGAGAGGATATCCTTCGCCTGTCCTGGCTGCATCCGTGCCGTTTGTATATGTATTATACATGGCTGTGTTCTGTATAACTACATCGTACTAAGACGTATTCTCTTTATTCACTATGAGTGTGTCATACTTGGATGTATTCTCTTCGACTTCATTGTATGTAGACGTATTTTCTTTGACTGTATCTTTCGCACACGTGTTCTGTATGGCTTTATTGTAGGTAGACGTATTTTCTAAGAACTTAATCTACTTAGCTGTTTTCTGTAAGACCATATTTTTCCCTTACTGGATCTCATCTGACTTCACTAGGTCTTAATATCTCACCTGGCTTCACGTGGTCATAATATGCGTACAAACTGTTTTATCATATTGTTGTCACACGAATCCGACTTTTAAGTTATGATGTTCTTGTCACACGAATCCGACTTGTGAGTTATGATGTTCTTGTCACACGAATCCGACTTGAGTTATGATGTTCTTGTCACACGAATCCGACTTGTGAGTTATGATGTTCTTGTCACACGAATCCGACTTGGTTGCGGTGTACATTTACAATGTTCTCTGGTAACTTGGGTTGTACCGAACATCTGAGAATTTGAAATTGTTCAATGTTAGTCGGCGTAGTGTGTTGGGGACTCGTGTGTTGGTGCAGTGTTGGACACTCGTGCGTTGGTGTATTGTTGGAGATATGTGTTAGGGTAGTGATGGTGATTTTTTTTGTGTGTCGGCGTACTGTTGGAGACTCGTGTGTTGT
This sequence comes from Panulirus ornatus, assembly GCF_036320965.1. NCBI lineage: Eukaryota > Metazoa > Arthropoda > Malacostraca > Decapoda > Palinuridae > Panulirus > Panulirus ornatus. The sequence continues at coordinate 22,247,631 of NC_092231.1, read as the reverse complement.
AGTGATAGAGACCACTGTGATAGTGAAGTGTTGGATACTGCTGTGTTGGAGACTATTGTTGGTGTAGTGGTAGAGGCTACTGTGTTGGTGTAGTAGTGGTGGAGACTGCTGTGTTGAAGTATTGTTGGAGACAATTGTGTTGGTGTCATGTTGTTCACAACTTTGTGGGTGTAGTGGTGAAGATTTTCGTGTTAAAGCAGCATTAGAGATTTGCGTGTTGGTGGAGTGGTGAAGATTACAGGATTGGTAAAGGTGTAGTGGTGGGGAAAACTGTGTTGGAGATTACTCTTTTTATGTTGTGATGGAGACTACTGTATTGGTGTTGTGGTGGAGACTAATCAGTTGGTTTTACGGTGGAGACCATCGTATTAGTGTAATGCTTAAAAACTAGTTTGCTCGTGTAATGTTGGAGGTTACTGTGGTGGTGTTGTGGTGAAAATTACTGTGTTGGTTCACTGTTGGAGACTTGTGGATTGGTGTAATTTTGGAGACTGCTTTGTTTCCGTGGACTGGTGGACTCCCATATCGGTGTAGTGGTGGAGACTACCGTGTTGGTGTAGTGGTGGAGACTACCGTGTTGGTGTAGAGTCGAAGATTCGTGTGTTGGTGTTTATATTTGGTCTGTGCTCGCAGAGAGGCACAGGCGACTGAGTTCCCTAATCAAGGTTAACTCATCAACGCTATATCTATGTATCATATATATATATATATATATATATATATATATATATATATATATATATATATATATATATATATATATATATATATATATCCAGTAGTGCCTGGCGGAGGATGTGTTCAGTCAGTAACGTCTGGTGTTGGATGCTCGTAGTACACATCCGCTTTACAAGTTTCACAAGACACACTGACAGGCGTAGCCACAAAACAAGCAGCAGATTTCAAATCATTCGTTACTTGGAAGGCCAGACTTGGACGGTGAACTGACCTTGAAAGCAACTTCGCCGGTGCATTCTGTTCTTATCTATTTCTAACTAATAATGTTTTCGACTGACTTCATAAATAGCACAAGGTATTGGGAGACGCTTCGGTGAGGAAGCCAACCGTTAATTGGGTGGGCTGACGAAGGCATCTGGGAAGGATCACGTGAGGGTTGAGCGAGGCGAGCATTTAGCGCGCGTGAGCTGTCTCAAAAGATGAGCCAGACATTTACATACCATCTCCAAAGTGGAACATTCTGAAGAGTAGATGAATAAATGAAGATTTGAGTGGAGACAAATGCTTCGCCAGCCCCACCACCGCCGCTGTCACCACCACCACCACCACCACTGCCACTGCCATTGCCACTGCCACACCACCACCGCCACAATTTTTGTCTAGAGAACAACATCCACATAACGTTCTTACCGCTACATATCCCTCAACAGTGAGAACCGTTGGTGGATGTGGGTGTGTGTTTTGAATGTGTATAGAGTAAAGAACGAACGTCAGATGTGCATGGGAGGTGGAGGATATATATATATTTTGAGTGATCGGGGCCTGAACATGCAGGAGGGTGAAAGGCGGGCAAGGAATAGAGTGAATTGGATCGATGTGGTATACCGGGGTTGACGTGCTGTCAGTGGATTGAATCAAGGCATGTGAAGCGTCTGGGGTAAACCATGGAAAGTTGTGTGGGGCCTGGATGTGGAAAGGGAGCTGTGGTTTCGGGCATTATTGCATGACAGCTAGAGAGTGAGTGTGAACGAATGGGGCCTTTGTTGTCTTTTCCTAGCGCTACCTCGCACACATGAGGGGGGATAGGGATGGTATTCCATGTGTGGCGAGGTGGCGATGGGAATGAATAAAGGCAGACAGTGTGAATTGTGTGCATGGGTATATATGTATATGTCTGTGTGTGTATATGTATGTGTACATTGAGATGTATAGGTATGTATATTTGCGTGTGTGGACGTGTATGTATACACATGTGTATGGGGGTGGGTTGGGCCATTTCTTTCGTCTGTTTCCTTGCGCTACCTCGCAAACGCGGGAGACAGCGACAAAGCAAAATAAATAAATAAATAAAATATAATATATATATATATATATGTAGGGGAGCGTATATTGAATAAGCATGTCCAGGTAAGTAAAAACTGAATGTTAGATGTGCATGTGGAGGTAAGTCCCAAGTGAATTTTGAATGTGTATGTGGTGTTGAATGTATGTTAACTCGTGTATTAATGAAGAGTGTGAGTTTAAGGTATATACCGCCAGGAAAATATGTGAACCCCTTCAAGCAGTCGGGGCTTGTGACCCGTTAGACATTATTGCCTGGCCTCTATCGTGATCTTCAAGCATGAGGTCAAAGGTCACCCCACACCATACAGTCGTACCATAGGGTTAACAAGTTGGTCCATGTGGAGAAGCAGTGTATGTGAGCGGGTCTGTGGTGAGGGGAGTGTGTTCACTGTGTCTGTGGGTGGGAGATGTTTGTTGAATGTGCTTTTGGGAGTGGCAGGAGGAGGTCGGTGTTTAGAATGTGGACGTGGCAGTCAGTCAGTGTGTAATGATTGTGAATATGACGACGGGTATGTTAGGACTAGACATATTGTATACCATGTGTGTGTATACGTGATGATTGTGCTATATAGCTAATGTGTGTTGTGCTTGTGGTGACAAGTAAGCATTTTATGTGCATATTGTTCTAATAGTGGTGAGTATATGGTGAATGCATGAGTTAGGAAGACAGTGGTGGAGATGCAGATGAGACTATGACATGTGTGTGATGAGCGTAGTGGGGCAATATGTAGGATACGTGTGCAAATAGTGGTGAGTGTGTTGTGAATGTATGTATGGAAGAATGTGAGAGTGGCATACCACTTCAACATTACTATTGAAACAGTCAAACTATCAAGAGAAACTCCAAGTTATATTGATCAAACTGATTTTTCTCTGTTGTACACCTTGGTGATTACATGTCATTTGCTTTATGTGATATAGATATTTCTTAAGTACTTCTGGAACAAAGTCTCCTTCGAAACTGTAAGGAAGTGATAGTCTTCAGGCGTGCGAGTAGTAGACATGAGATCTTTAAGGGAGTGGACTCCAGGCGGATGAATACATGGTGATCCTCGCGCTATAAGGACATTGTGGTGACCCTCTCACTATGACGACAGTGTGGTCATCTTCTCACTGTATGGACGGTGTGGTAATCTCACTGCGACGACAGTGTGGTGATCCTCTCACTGTGACGACAGTGTGCTCAGGGTTTTTCAGACGAGGTATCAGGGTCGTTGCCTCAAGTGGTCACAGTGTTTGCTGATGGAGCCAATGGAAGTGCATGGAAGGTGACTTTATAGAACTCAGGTAGGCAAGCCACAAGTCAGGTGGATGTGTCGGACAAAACTAAGACAAAACTTAGTCTTCCTGTTGGTAGATATGTCCGTGTATGGTAATGGGATCGTCCAGGGGGAAGGTGGTAGGAGGTGGCAGGTGAAGGATGGGGTTGGAGGTTCAAGAGTAAGATCAAGAATAGGAGGTAATCACCTCTGTTGTTGTTGTTGCTGCTGCTGTGGGGGAGACTGTGGGTCTGGGGTGGGGGGGTTGAGTGCCCCATGTTATGGTGGTGTTGTGAAACAAATTTTTGATGCCAGAGGGAAGATTATTTTCTTAAGATGCATGAGAAGATAACAAGCAGGCGGGAAGATGAAGAAATGAAATTGAAAACCGTAGAGATTAAGATGGCATTTCATGCCAGGAGCCAAGAAGCGTCATGCCTGCGTGGGAGTAGAGGCAGACTGATGTTGTCTCGCATGAGACAAAACATCCAGCTAACGAGTAAGGAAGAAAACTTTCAACACGTATGTATATGATGGTAACAGACTCTTATGTGAAGGACACTATCAACATAAGATGGCGTTATATGAGTCAGTTAAATCACTTCTGTCCTGTGCAGGATGGAGTCAGAGATGGAAATAATAGAGCGAGCAACAAATTTAGTTTATAAGACAGGAAATCTTTGGATGAATAGTGAAAATTATTATATATACAGGGAAATAAAGTGTGAGATGCCTGAGACACATGTTTTATCTAGTAAGGATAAATACCTATATGAAAAAGAGAGAGAAAACACAGTAGCAGCGAACATAGGATGGTGGATAAACGTAGAACGGAGGACAATAGGATAGAGGAAGTGTACGCTGAACGACAGTTTTCAAGGAAACTGATAACGGTTGATGAAGCTGTAACGAAAGGAGATACAAAGATTTGGGAACTCGGAGAGAACAGAGTGTAGTGGCTCTCCGAGGGTGAATGTTGTTAAGGAAGATGAACAAAAGAAAGTTGGGAGTAATGGAGTGGCTAAGATAATATTTGTAGAATATGGCAGTGCTTCGCAACCGTTGTGTCGCGGGAATGTCCCTAGTGTGTCGTGATTCATTCCTAATGAGCGACATAAAACGGATATCGCACTGTCTTAACGAACAACTACAATACCAAGTTTATGAAAATAAATTTCATAACTCTAGCATTGTACTAAGCATGTACTGTAAGTGAGAGACAATGAAACTGTAATGAAAGGAATGTGTGGATTATGCACTCATATCCAACACTACTACTTACTCTGCCTCTGCTCTTTGTCCGTGAAGATAGATAAGGTATAAATGAACGTAGTGACAGTACTAGGATCCCGTTCCTCTATCAAGGAATAAAGTATTGAAACTAAGTTGAATATAGATGAATAAGATTATTTTTTCTATGATGGTATTTGAATTGTTGATCACTTGAATATCTATCTATGTGACTATAAAAGCAATACATTTATTTAACTATACTTCTCATGTGAATGGAAAAACTGCTTTAATTCTTTTCAGTAAATAGAGGATCATAACGGTAGAATACTGGCAAAATTTGATTGCGTGTTTCGCCAGCATAAAACAACACGAAAATGTGTCGTGAAATATAGAGAAAATAAGCTTGAGCAGAGCATTAAACTACCTTACGTTACAGCTGCTGGGTGTTCGTTAACCTAACCTATCCTTCTCCACAGTTGCTGGTGTTCGTTGCCCTAGCCTGCCCTTCTCTTCACTTGCTTGGTATTCGTTACCATAACCTACCCTACTCTACAGTTGCTGGTGTTCGTTACCCTAACCTGCCCTACTCTTCACTTATTAGGTATACGTTACCCTAACCTACCCTAGTCTACAGTTGCTTGATACTTGCTCCTACAATAACCTGATGTAGGTAGCATTAGCAGTGAAGTATCATGCATACAATACAATACTTCACAGTGGCCTCAGTTGTGCGTCCGGCGGTCGCTGTAGGCTTAACTAGTACTGGTCTCATGGTGTGCGTCCGGCAGTCGCTGAAGGCTTGGTTAGTTCTGGTCTCATGGTGTGCGTCCGACGGTCGCTGGATGCTTGGTTGTTACTGGCCTCAGGGGGTGCGTCCGGCGGTCGCTGGAGGCTTCGTTCTTACTGGCCTCAGGGTGTGCGTTCGGCGGTGGCTGATGTCGGTTAAGGCACAGGTTGTGGGAGGAGGATGATTCATTATGACACGCTTCCGGTAGGTCAGGCCTCCTCCGCCAGCAACACCACCAGACAAAGCACTGGTCACTGCTGCTATAATGCTCATTTGTAAATTGTCTCATCTCTCACAACTTTACAGTAAAAGGCATTTGTTTTACCTTATTTATTTATTCATATATTTTAAGTTCTATAACGTGGACAAGATCTTCACGTCCCGGAAATATTGGAATGAGTTTAAGCTATTTTAGGAGAAAGATTAATATTCTTGCAGTTTTTATCGTTAGGTTTATTGAGCATGACTTCATTTTAATGACAGTTACAGTTCCATGCTTGAGATTCTTCGTCCTTGCATATTTTCTTTCCCTCAGTTCTGTTTGGATCCAACGAGTGTCGTTTTGCTGAGTCTGTCCCCCGTCTTATCCCCAGATACAGTCATCTGATTACTGTTTAGTTGACGCTGTTGTAGCAAACAAAATATGGATTTACAGAAACATATTCATGTATGCGCTCAATAATAATAATGATAATAATAATAATAATAATAATAATAATAATGATAATAATGATAATAATAATAATAATGATAATAATAATAATAATAATAATAATAATGATAATAATGGTAATGATAATTATTATTGATATCACATAGGACTTTTTTTTAAGCTCCGCCGGTTCCAAGGTGCGATCCCGCCGTATCAGGATACGGTGGACTCCGTGTTGGGGGTGGGGCTGGGTGATCGACGACGCTGCTCTCTTTTCCATCCACTGACGATGATTCAGCCTCGTCGAACGTGACGTCTCGCTTCCGGTGTTACCACTTGGAGTTCATGTAATTATCTCATTAGTACTGATAAAGAGAATCATCTAAACTCCCACTAAAGTAAAGTATCATAACGGACTAGTTCTTAATGCTACCTCGCTAATGCGGTAAATGGCGAATATATATATATATATATATATATATATATATATATATATATATATATATATATATATATATATAGATATATATATATCTTTCTTTCAAACTATTCGCCATTTCCCGCATTAGCGAGGTAGCGTTAAGAACAGAGGACTGGGCCTTTGAGGGAATACCCTCACCTGGCCCAATTCTCTGTTCCTTCTTTTGGAAAATTGAAAAAAAAAAAAAAAAAAAACCGAGAGGGGAGGATTTCCAGCCCCCCGCTCCCTCCCCTTTTATATATATATATATATATATATATATATATATATATATATATATATATATATATATATATATATGTATATATATTTTATTTATATATATATATTTATTTTGCTTTGTCGCTGTCTCCCGCGTTTGCGAGGTAGCGCAAGGAAACAGACGAAAGAAATGGCCCAACCCACCCCCATACACATGTACACACACACACACACGCACACACACACACACACACACACACACACACACACACACACACACACACACACATATATATATATATATATATATATATATATATATATATATATATATATATATATATATATATATATAATCCCTGGGGATAGGGGAGAAAGAATACTTCCCACGTATTCCCTGCGTGTCGTAGAAGGCGAATAAAAGGGAAGGGAGCGGGGGGCTGGAAATCCTCCCCTCGGTTTTTTTTAATTTTCCAAACGAAGGGACAGAGAAGGGGGCCAGGTGAGGATATTCCCTCGAAGGTCCAGTCCTCTGTTCTTAACGTATCCTCGCTAATGCGGGAAATGGCGAATAGTATGAATATATATATATATATATATATATATATATATATATATATATATATATATATATATATATATAGCGAGGTAGCGCAAGGAAACAGACGAAAGGATGGCCCAACCCACCCACATACACGTCCACACACAGCACATATACATACCTATACATCTCAATGTATACATATATATACACACACAGACATGTACATATATACCGATGTACATAATTCATACTGTCTGCCTTTATTCATTCCCATCGCCACCCCGCCACACATGGAATAACAACACCCTCCCCCCTCATGTGTGCGATTTAGCGCTAGGAAAAAAAAAAAAAAAAAGGCCCCATTCGTTCACACTCAGACTCTAGCTGTCATGTAATAATGCACCGAAACCACAGCTCCCTTTCCACATCCAGGCCCCACAGAACTTTCCATGGTTTACCCCAGACGCTTCACATGCCCTGGTTCAATCCATTGACAGCACGTCGACCCCGGTATACCACATCGTTCCAATTCACTCTATTCCTTGCACGCCTTTCACCCTCCTGCATGTTCAGGCCCCGATCACTCAAAATCTTTTTCGCTCCATCTTTCCACCTCCAATTTGGTCTCCCACTTCTCCTCGTTCCCTCCACCTCTGACACATATATCCTCTTTGTCAATCTTTCCTCACTCATTCTCTCCATGTGACCAAACCATTTCAAAACACCCTCTTCTGCTCTCTCAACCACACTCTTTTTATTACCACACATCTCTCTTACCCTATTATTACTTTCTCGATCAAACCACCTCACACCACATATTGTCCTCAAACATCTCATTTCCAGCACATCCATCCTCCTGCGCTCAACTCTATCCATAGCCCACGCCTCGCAACCATATAACATTGTTGGAACGACTATTCCTTCAAACATATATATATATATATATATATATATATATGGATGAGGTGCCTTTTTATTTCGTTCCAACTTCATGTGAAATCCTCTGTTTATGTTATTTGCAGACATGTAATATTTTGAAAGAAATGAAAAAAAAAAGCTGCACCACTCACGAAATGTGTATGTTTAATCATCTGTAGAATGTGAAAATGAAATAGATTACCGTCAGCGCCGCCACACACGCTCAGTTTTTTCGCTTGATTTTAACCGTGCAGGCCAAAACTGTACAGTTAAACCGGAACGTATGGATGGAAAATTAACTGTGCAGTCTTAACTGTACAGGCAAGAACTTTAGGTGGTATAGTTAAGAGTGAGTAAAAAATAAAAAGCGAACATGTGTAGTAGGCATGACGGACTCATCAGCGTAAAACGTCTCCAAGTAAAATGGAGCTGTGTATGCTCTATTTTGTCTCCAAATGTCAGACACACACACACACACACACACACACACACACACAGTTTTCATCAAACCTTCCTACTCACTGCTTCCCCAGGGTTCGTTTGCCCTAGAACCCGCGCCGCCTGTTTAATAGCTATTAGTCCAGTATTAAACGACCTATGTATCAAGTGTTATCACAAACCCCTGTCATCTTCCCGCCAGCCAACGGCACCACAAGAGCCACAGGCAAGAGAATAATCGCTTTGTTATGAGCGTTCCGTTCATTTACCCTTAAGCGTCTAATCGCGTTATGTCTGTAATTGAAGTTGAGTCAAACGTGACGCCCTTAGTCACGTTGACACCATCACCTGTGAATACAATCTCTTCGAGATCATATACACATATGTCTCTCGACAAAGCCGCCTCAGCTTCGGGAAGTGCTGTTGTTGTAACACACTCTAATGGTTCCTCTCTGGAGTAGGGAATCTGGACCAACAGCTGGACATCCATCTTCTGAACTGAATTTAACTCCCTTCACTGTGGTTGTAATATGCTTGTCATGCCTTTTCTCCTGGCGCTACCCTCGCTGAAGCGGGGGGTAGCGATGCTGTTTCCTGTGGGAGTGTTAGCGTCAGGAATGATGAAGGCAAGCAAGCAAGTGAAGTGTTTTACATATCTGGGAGTGGATCTGGCAGCGGATGGAACCATGGAAGCGGAAGTGGATCATAGGGTGGGGGAGGGGGCGAAAATCCTGGGGGGCCTTGAAGAATGTGTGGAAGTCGAGAACATTATCTCGGAAAGCAAAAATGGGGATGTTTGAAGGAATAGTGGTTCCAACAATGTTGTATGGTTGCGAGGCGTGGGCTATGGATAGAGTTGTGCGCAGGAGGATGGATGTGCTGGAAATGAGATGTTTGAGGACAGTGTGTGGTGTGAGGTGGTTTGATCGAGTGAGTAACGTAAGGGTAAGAGAGATGTGTGCAAATAAAAAGAGCGTGGTTGAGAGAGCAGAAGAGGGTGTTTTGAGGTGGTTTGGGCACATGGAGAGGATGAGTGAGGAAAGATTGACCAAGAGGATATATGTGTCGGAGGTGGAGGGAACAAGGAGAAGAGGGAGACCAAATTGGAGGTGGAAAGATGGAGTGAAAAAGATTTTGTGTGATCGGGGCCTGAACATGCAGGAGGGTGAAAGGAGGGCAAGGAATAGAGTGAATTGGAGCGATGTGGTATACCGGGGTTGACGTGCTGTCAGTGGATTGAAGCAGGGCATGTGAAGCGTCTGGGGTAAACCATGGAAAGCTGTGTAGGTATGTATGTTTGCGTGTGTGGACGTATGTATGTGCATGTGTATGGGGGGGGTTGGGCCATTTCTTTCGTCTGTTTCCTTGCGCTACCTCGCAAACGCGGGAGACAGCGACAAAGTATAATAAAATATAAAATAAAATATATATATATATATGTATATATATATATATATATATATATATATATATATATATATATATATATATATATATATATATATATATATATATATGCAGAACATTCATTTCCCCGTAAAGAGATATATGCAACAGTCACCCCTGGAGAGAGAAAATAAAAATGGTGAGTACTTTCATTTATTACATCCTCAAAATAAGGATGTAATAAACGAAAGTACTCACCCTTTTCATTTTCTCTTTCCAATGGTGATTGTTGTATATATCTCTTCACGGTGAAATGAACGTTCTGCATATATATTAGGGAACTTTTCGTGTTTCATTTTCCCCGTGAACTCATATATATATATATATATATATATATATATATATATATATATATATATTCGCCATTTCCCGCGTTAGTAAGGTAGCGTTAAAAACAGAGGACTGGGCCTTTGAGGGAATATCTTCACCTGGCCCCCTTCTCTGTTCCTTCTTTTGAAAAAAAAAAAAAAAAAAACGTGAGGGGAGGATTTCCAGCCACACGCTCCCTCCCCTCTTAGTCGCCTTCTACGACACGCAGGGAATACGTGGGAAGTATTCTTTCTCCCCTATCCCCAGGGTATATATATATATATATATATATATATATATATATATATATATATATATATGCCTAGGTTGGGTTGATGCCGTTGACAGTTTGTTCCTCTTGTTGACAATGAACAGACAGGATACGAACATAAGCATCAGAATTTTACTTACATCCTACAACGTTATGATCTTGACTGTAGCCAAATCAGCGAATTCAGAAATAATTCGTATCAGACATTACATGTTGAATCTTTTCATTTATGATGACGTTTTACCACTAGATGATGAATAAAGTTACTGTATATCTTAACCTTTCCCATTTTCAGTAATTTTCATAGAACGTAACGTGTATTTTCGTCACTGTGGCCCAGTTGTTGGCTTGTTTCTGATATCTGTTTTCCGCCGTCACCCACAGGATGTGTGCGAGTGGTCAATAAACTGTTCTTTTTTTTTTTTTTTTCTAGCGATTGTCGGCTCAGTGGCACGGTGTGTTTACGTACGAGAACTTGCGACGAAATTTTGTCAAAAGGCATAGCTATCGATCGCGTAGCGTTGCGCTCCATCTGTTAATCTAAATTTACGTCTCAGCTGCCTGTGAGCCTGTGTCATAAAGACGAACATCTTCATTATCCTTGAGATACCATCAACCCATCTTTTTTGGGGGTATGACACTTCCCTTAGATAATCAAAATAACAATAATATGTTGATGATACCAGACTTTTATCGCTCTAAAGCAATACATCCGTCTTAAACTCCACTCCACCAGACATAGACCCATGTGAAACTAGGCTACACTCCGGCGGTATTTACAAATTACGCCTTGTCTGCTGGATGGACACTGACTATCTCTGCATAATCCACGGTTCAACACATCACAAGACCCCTCGTGCAAGATGCAACTCTCAAACTGACTACACTGAACGCTTATTCGTAACACAGAAATGCATACAACATAGCCAAATGTACTGGCCTGTGGTTCCGCCCAGTGAATGTAGCCAAGCTTCCTGAGTGCTGCTGAAGCTCCATAAAAGGGGATTCTAGTGAAAGATTATTTGAATCGTCGTTCATTTGCTTATCTGTTTCGATAAATTAACGGTAAAATTCAAGTGCTAGAGTTCCCCCCAAAATATACTCCTTTTTCTTGCAATTCTTTTTACATCCCTCGCATCCCCGAGTGCTGTATCTTCACCCTAATTTTCTTGTCTTACTGTGGCTTATCCATCAGGATTGGTCTCTTTGCAAGGTACCCGTCTTTGTACAACGAAGTTTCATTCTGTGTCCTTGTATCTGATTTCGGGAAGGAAGTGGTCGGTTTCTGTGACCGTTGGCCAACTTACTGCTCTCCCGCCCACTCATTGCCAGATACGTCATGATATTTTGTCGTTAGCCAGACTTTCATCACGACCCGATGGACAATTCCTCGGTCTTTTGCTAATGATTTGGTCTAGCATTTGCACCGTTTTCCTCAAGCTCTAATGAAAAATGTTTATTAGATTATTTCTTCCTGATATTTTGCTCTTTGTTTCTGTATACTGCTCAACACGCCGATGGAGGTTTAAAGCAGTCTCGGTTCCCAGGGAAGGCAATCTATATTCCATTTGTGACTGTATGTATACCTTGTTCGTTTGCCGATGCCTTGAGGCGTGTTCCACCACACTTCTCCCCTGCGTTACACAGATAAGAAATAAAGTTGATGTCGACAAATTCCTAAAGTGGGTGAACTATTTTTGTGGAAATACCTTTCCAGATGTTATACAATCACGCGACATAATCTTTTGAACTTTCTGTACTATTGTCATACAGTGTTTAAAACTTCTGTATGCTGTCCACATTCACTATTTTATTATCAGTTTATTCCATTCATTCACTGCTCTTTTACTATATAAAAGTATTTTTTTTTTTTTTACATTTTTCTGAAGTGTTTTGTTCTGTCATTCATGTCATAACCATTGGTTATACTATTCTTGCATCTGTCGAAAAACTGTGTAATCAGAATAAAACAGATAATGGTTTATTGTATTTAGCCATTCGGCTGAAAATACACAGTTGAATTATTATAGATATTACAGAATTGAAAGATCATGATAGTAACTAGTTAACTAATCATACTAGAGCTTGGAATTAGGGTAAGTTAAACAAATGGGTGAGATAAACACATCTAGATAGACAGGGTGGCAGATATATAGATTTTTTTACAAAGTGAGTATTATGGTTTATACATTTTGAACTTGCTTGAACGTTATGTGATGAATAGCTATAGTGATAAGTTGTTAACATACCACATGGCCTAACTAAGAGAAACTTGTTCATGGACTGTATATGACGTTGCAGTAATACAGTAATTAACATACCACATGGCCTAACTGAAAACATTTTCATGGATTGTATAAGACGGTCACAATTGTAGATAAAGGAATGATCTTATTCTGCATGTACGAACTCTGATTGAAACAAGTCGATTGTGATGAACGGCGAAGGAGAGGTAGGAGTTCGGGGGGAGGGGGGGGGGAACAGTTTACTGCCAAACTGCAGTTTGAGCGGAGAGGGTGGACATGTGTGTGTGTGTGTGTGTGTGTGTGTGTGTGTGTGTGTGTGTGTGTGTTATTACGTTTATATGCTTACAGAAAGGGACTGATGATGGAGGATGACACTTCTCTCATTTTCAGCGTCGTACATTTCTTTTATTTTTGTATCATTCTCAGCATTCACTGATTCCTTATTTACTTTGCTCCATCCATCCACTCGACAATAAATACGGAAGTGTTTCTGCACACATTTTATAAAGCGTTTTTCTGCTCAGTTTCTTATTGTATGTTTTGTTGAATCGAATGAAGGAAACGCCATCCACACTCCAGTCATTTAGAGATGGCAGCAGTAGCAGTGTGTGTTCGCGCTTAATATATTGTTACCTGTTCGTATGTAGGATGAAGGATGGAGCTCTGTACTTTCCACTTGACTTGGCCTGCTTTTCATGCTGTTGAAATGTCCCCTCACTCGCTTCCCTCCGTACGTACGCTTTCCGTGTCTTCCTTAATGCTGTGTATCCTCCTGGCCAGGATTCCCTTCTGACTTAAAGAACTGTTCACTGTTAACGACGTCATGGCGTTCTAGAAATTTATGTTGAACAGGTCTCCCGTTATCCTTCTTTCTCCCAAAAAGGACATCTTGAAGGCTTCCCTAATCTCTTCGTAGGTGATGGTACTCAGGTCTGGTTGGTATCATTCTTGTTGCGGTCCATCGAATCCTTTACAGCACTTGTATTACTGTCAGGTTCAGAGGTCTGATTCTTGTGGCATATTCCAACTTGGGTCGATTATTCGTAGCGTTTATATTCCTAAACCTCTCGCGGTCTAGGTAATGTACTTAAACACAAGCTTGAAGCAAAACATAATGCAGTTGTCTCCCTCATGATCCTTCTCACATAATGTTCTGGTGACAAGTTGGGCATGATGACAACTGTCAGGACCCGTTCATAATGCGACTCGTGTAATTTCTTCCAGTGTTTGGTCTGTTTCATTCATTTCCAGTTTTCATGTCTGTACTGTCCATGTGAATTTTGAATAGCCATTTGTATGACTACTATTGTATTTGTTTTTGTCTTTTTGCGATGTTTCGTAGCCCCTGTTCCTTGCACTTCATTCATGATGTTAGCGTTATTAAGAGACAGTCTGGTATGATCCCGCCGTGTCTGGCCGATGGTTTAAAAGAATCAGAAACAGTATCTGTCCCAGTGCTGAGCCCTAAGGAACTCCCACTTGTCACTCTCGTTCAAATTGAATAGGTTCCACGACTGTGTCCTCTTTTCCCTCCCATTAGGTCGATGTCACTCCAATCTAAGTAGCCCTCCTTTGACCCCAGCCTCGAGACATGACTTCATCAACAGACTTCTATATGGATTAGAATGTTTAACTCTAGCTGTCATATGGGAACCCAAGAATATACACTCCAACCATCCCCCTTTTTCTCTGAATTGTTACCTACTCGATCAATCGTTGAACAATTTCCTCTTTTCTTCCTCTCTCTCTAAATTGATGTCTTCTCAATATACAGTTTATACAAATTGAATAATCCTCTACCAACTCTCTGGTTTATCTTCCCTTGTGTAGCACAGGTTTGTTGATGATACTGGCTTGTAGTTCAGGCATTCTGCCTTGTCAATTCTTTTATAATTGCACAACAATGTGTCTTCCTCCTTTGTCTTGTAAGACCATCCTCGGTTGGGAGAATCCTAAATCTCACCACCCGCTGTTTGCCAGGTGTCTACACTCACGCACACACACACACCCACCCACCCACACACACACACACACACCCACACACACACACACACACACACACACACACACACACACTCCTACGTAGAAACTGTAAGATGTCTTCTTGTTCATAAGCTTTAAGCAAGTCCAGCCTCTTCGTACCAAGTGACATTACTGCAGTATTTTCCAGGGTCTCTCTCTCTCTCTCTCTCTCTCTCTCTCTCTCTCTCTCTCTCTCTCTCTCTCTCTCTCTCTCTCTCTCTCTCTCTCTCTCCGGCTAGTTACACTGGCACTTGAGAAAACAATGAGGCGTAATCACACTTCTCAAACATCATGTTCTGGTCTTATGATCCCCCATCTGTGTTAACCACTTTTGCTGAGCTCACTTATCTGATCATCTGGCCTTTTATTACTAATTGTGCTCTTATCAGTGTATGAAACGGTTTAGCTCACAAGCTACATTTGTTTCGTATCTAACCTGTTGTTGTTCCCTTCTTGTCCTAAGGTAATGCCTCTCTTGTATCTTTCGAATAGAATCTTCATTTAACCAACTTCCATAGTGCTGATCTGTCTTCCATTGCGTCTACACACACTCACTCCACACACACACACACACACACACACACACACACACACACACACACACACACACACACACACACCTACACGCATAGACACTCACATACACACACACAAGTATAACAATCTTTTTAATATGTCTTTTTACTCCCTTCGCTCTATTCCCCTTTTTGTGGTACACACAACTTTAGTCCTTTTAGATCTTTTTTTTTCTAGATCACTGGTATGTTGTCATGTTTTGGAATTCAGCTTCCTAGTCTGTCCCTTTAACGTAGGCATTTTAAGACTATTAATAGAATATCCTTCGTCTCATCCATGAGCATCGGGGTCTAGATTGGTGAAATCCCATGAAGAAAGGTCTTGGGTAACACCAGGAATGCTTCACAGAAATGGGTTCCGGGATAATTATTAAAAAAAGATAGATCTAACCTCTTGAAAAAGCACAAATGGATTGAAATTATTGAGTTTAGTCACACCAACGTTTGTGATTGGCTTACTATCATCTACTCGACCCTGAAAATGCACGGTGATTTAACATGCCCCACCAGCCCATCATCGCACGTACACATGATCCATACAACAGACATTATGTTGCCGATTCCTGCGCTTGTGTTGCTGCGGAAACCGTCGTTTGTTTCTGGTCCCTCTGAATTTTTGCCCATTCCTTTCTTTTCCTTATCGTCATCCTGTACACCTTCTTGAATTTCTCACTGCCTTTTGTGTTTTCAGTATATCGCCATCCTCTACATCTTATCTATCTCTTGTGTCATCTTCTTACATACAATCTATAATATATCAATGCCTTTGTTTCCCCGGGGCCTGTATTTCTGAATTCATTACGCTCTTTTTGTAGACCAAAACTAATAACCGATTTACCTCTTTCCATTGACTCAACTGTATATTTGGCTTACTCTGATCCTCTTATCCTTATCAGACTTTACCAGTCTATTATCATACGTATACATGGGCCACAGCACAAAACGTTATTTTGCCCACAATTTGCTTTACTTTAGTCTTTCACATCTGTGACTTTCAACTCATCTAAAAGCTTGTCTTTTTAGGTTTGGACACCTCACTAACGCTTTGATGGATTTGATTCTCAGAAACATGACGGACTTTTGTTTTCAAAACATTTCCCTATCGCTGTATTCTGACTTTTTTTCCTTTCAATTTTAACGTCAGCTGTAACTTTTTGGGGTCATTCCACCCTCTGAAGACTACATCGGCCCTCCACCTTCTGAATAAAAATGTTGCCTCCCCTATAAACCTTCCGTTCAACTTTGCCCTTAATCTTTATCTCATTCGACATTCCTGTTGTTGAGTGATAATCCTCGTCCTCTCTTGTCTCACTGAGAACATTTTCAGTGCCCCGAGGTGTTCCTTAAGTTCATTTCTTAATGATTGTACTTTAAGCCTTACCGATATATGATCCTCCCTCCCAGCGTGATTTATCTCTGGCGTCATTTTGATTATAAGCCTAACTCCATTAACGTAAGTAATCCACCTCACCTGGATTCCTGCCTTTGTTGTCTTATATATTCCCTTCTTCAGATCGGTAGAAATAAAAAAAAAAATCATACGTACTTTTATTTTCGGTTTTAATTAATTTCATTCGGCATTCTTGTATATGTGGCCTCTCAGTTATGCAACAAACAAACGCACTTTTCCTGTTCACGCAGAACGTTTCGGTGCTCTTGTACTTTGTCAACAAAGTGATTGTCACAAGCATCACACGCTGTGTTGTTTCTACGTGGAACTTTGCAGATGGTTAGCATATGAATCTCAGTACAATATTTTGGCAATGTCAACATAAGTTTTACGAGTTTACGTTAAACGAACTGGTGACGTCTGGCATATTACCTCGTTCCAAAACTATTTTTCTTGAATCACCTTTTCTACTACTTAGGTTTGTAGCTTTAGTACTTCAGATGAGCATAGGTTTTATGCATAAACGTAAGAGTGTATATTCCTTTGTAATGCTCGTGTCAAGATATTCTAATGATATCCAGAATCTTGTTCCACGGAAATGAAAAGACACACACATACACTCTCTTGGTGTTCCCGTGGCCAAGTACCGGAGTTGCCATATTGTCGTTGCCATATTGTTGCCCTGTTCTGGACTCTTATTATAATGTATAAGTGAATGTGTGTTCTATACACTGTCAATGATTATTTGAGCCATATATTCCGGGGGTCTAGCGTCTTAATCCGAGTTTGGGAAGCAGATTTTGTGATGTTTCTTGGTTAGAGTGAAGGACATGGTTAAACTAATATGCTTATATTTACTTCAAGGATGAATCATGGTGTTTTTGAAGTGAAAATAAGGAAATGAGTGACATTTAGAAAGATAGGCAAGTGGATATTGCGTTTTCGTGGTATTTGACTTATTTCCCATTACAAATCTGAATTGAGAGAGATGTTCAGTCGGAGAAAGAGAGCGAGGATAAGAGTGGGGAGGGAAGAAAAAGAAGTTAATATATATAGAGTTGATTCAATAGTATGAGAATGAATACAATCAGATGCCGAAGAGGGATCATTTATAGAGAGAAGGAAGAGAGTAGACGGAATGATGGAACGTGAGGGACACCGCTGATAATAGAATAAGTCTTGGGTAAGTTTCTCCAGCAACGACACTACCGCAATGGACCGACTAGAGGGGAAGTTATGCATCAAGGAACATATAGAAACAGAGAAGATAAAGATCGATGACCTAAACGACGAGCAGTTCATCGAATGATGTAGGGTTAGAACAAGCAGGGGACGTAACATGAAATTAAACATGAAACCTGCTTCGACAGATGTAAAAAAGTACTTTTATACTGTAAGAGTAGTGGATGAATGGAATGAAATGACTGAAGACACATTTAATGTAAATAATTTACCGATATTGAAGTTTTATGATAGTGAATGTGAAAGAGATGGGACCCCACTGGTATCAAACTTTCTTCCCGCACATTTCCAATTGGTAATTAGAATTAGGTAATTACACGTCACACTTTCCTGGGTATATATCTTTCAGAGACTGACCTATCCCATCTCCTCCACCACCACCACCACCGCCGCCACCACCACCATCACCACCATCACCGGGAACGGAACTTTAGTCAGAAATATATCTACGAAATCATAAATTCTACCGTGCACACCACACCAACGAACGCACACCGACATACGGGTTAGGAAGATGATCATCAGACGCCTGAAGGCATACACACCAGTCACTTACTGCACTGGAACCACCACCTTATCTCTTAATTGTGTCAAGTTGATGACATTTTCATGGAAGGAATGAGACAGCTCGTCAGGCCCGGCTGTGTGGCGAGTCTCCACTTCTTAGTGCCTCGCTCAGCAGATGTTGACCGTCGCTCAGATTGAATCATGCCGACCGATACAAACCTCATCAGCGTCGTCAACACGGGTAATTACGAGCCGAAGCTCCGGGAGGAACTGTGTCAAGGAGGAACATTCTGTACGTCCTGATGTGGCCGGTATTGTGTGAGGTTTACAATCTTGGGGACTCACTCGGCTTCCTTACCACCTGACGGATACGAATAGCTGTTTACTGGCTCACTGGTGGACATCTACTCGACTCGTGTATCATATTTCCGAACTCGACACCGACTGGCCACGTCATATCTAAATGTATATTAAAGATTCGTGATAAAGAATACTCACAAATCATCTGAAAATTAGTTTCTATAAAGATCACTTTCGGGATGGAGGTAGGCCGTTAGCAGAGTGAGAGGGGGAGAAGACTGCACTGATGCACGATGAGTTTACATTACTGAAGAGCATCACATGAAATGTGAGAATGCACGTATGATGGATAAGAAAGTTAACATTCACTGTCTGTAGATGTAGCAGCCAAACGTCCTTACCACATGGTGATTGTCTACGATCATAACTTAATGATCCCTCGTATGTTCAGCTAATTTCCTCTCCTCCATTCGTCTCGATCAGCCACGTTTTTCTGCACTGTACGTTCTCATTCCATGTTCCTGCGCACCGTACCTTCCCCCCTGTTCACATTACATCCCTACGCATTTTTATCACGACCTGGTTCATGACCCTAACATCAGCGATGAATAATTATGGCATTATTTTACATTTCTTTTCCTTCAGTGATGTTCTTTTTTCATTGCGTTGTATATCGAGGTGATCTGCTACTCCTTCACTTCCTTCGTCTAGACATGTTCTTCTGTCTGTGTAACACTTCCCCGGCCTTTTCTCTTGCCTTACCGCAGCCTCCTGGAGTGTGCCCTCACCCGCTATAACGTGTTACGCTGGCAGTGAAGCCGTCACCCTCTGTTACAAGTTACTCTGGCAGTCTAACCGTTTTTTTCGTTACGCCGGCGGTGTAGCAGTTACCTTCTGTAACATGTTACCTTTGCATTGTACCTGTCACCCTCTGTAACAAGTTACTTTTGCGGTGTACCCGTTACCTTCTGTAGCATATTACTCCGGCAGTGTAGCCGTCACCCTCTGTAACACGTTGCTTTGCCGTGAAGCATAAATGTCTTTACATCCACGGACCTAGAACCTCTTTGAAAGGGGATTTCGATCTACATTGTAAGGATTGGTGAGGTTCTACCCAAGATGATCCCAGTGGAGTCGAGGCCCCTTCTTTTTCCTTCCTAAACGATTTGTAAGAATCATAAACAACCGGCACCAGTTCCAACACTCTTAGCCAGGTATCCAGTTTATCCACCTACTCCTAGGGGAGGATGAACAGCTGGCTTGGCTGCGGACCTGGATTTGAACCTATGTGGTCTCTACCGCCGGCAGCCCAGGAATAAGTCGTATGAGAGAGCGGTGATTGTGGGGGTGAAGGCATGTACAGAGCAAGAATGTAATTACCTATTTCTGCTTCCCTCTTTGTACCCTGCGGGGAAGTGTTTTGCGTTTGTGGGGCCCCATTTCTGGAACATTCTCTCTTATCAAACAACTTCTTAGATATATGCTAACTTTCTGATTTAACTATGTCCTCAGTCATTCTCATCCGTCCAACCACCACTCTTTTACTATAAAAGTACTTCATTACATCTCTTTTAACACGCGCCTTGCTTGATTTCTTATTTCCTCTGGTTGCTATATTCCTAACTCGTTTAAAGAATGATTCACTCTGCGTCATCAGCCGGGTTCTAAAACATATCGGTTGTGATCGCATTACCCAACACTCCCCTCTCTTCCATGGTTGGCAAATGTAAGGCGTCTAGCATTTCCACATAACTCATCTCCCTGAATTCTGAAATCATGTCTGTCGCCCTCCTCCAAGATCATCTCGATTAGCTTTTTGTGCTTCTGTAGGTATAGCAGCCCAATTTAAGGAGCATATTCTAACTTTGGTCTAATGTAGGATGTGAACAGCTTGCAGAAGGTTTCTAAATCCATGAACTTGAATATGCTATTAATATATGCCAGCATACAGTTGGTCTCTGTACCTATTCTCCTAAAGTATGACTCTGGCGGCATGTCAGGGACGGTGTTGAATTCCAAGTCTCTCTCACTCAGACTCCTGCAGCTTATATCCTGCCATTTGATAATCATATCGAGGCCTTCTCTCTCTGTGACACATCCTCGTTACTTTCCGTTTATACGGATGAATTTCATCAGCCATGTATCAAAACATCATTGGAGTCTGTCTCGGTCCTCTCGTATGTTGAAGCAATTTTCCTCGCCTTTCTCTTTCATCATGACCTGTGCATCATCTGCAAACACGTTCAGCAAGGATTCCATATCTTCAGGCAAGTCATTTAATAGAGATCAAGAAGAGTAATGGTCCCAGAGCAGATCCCTGATGCACCCCACTGGTCCACGAAAATATTCTTCCATCCACGTATTTGCTTGTGTATACTAATGTGTTTGTGCGTATGTGATTTTGCTTGTTTGTGTGTGTGTGTGTGTGTGTGTGTGTGTGTGTGTGTGTGTGTGTGTGTGTGTGTGTGTCAAGTCATGTGATTCTCTCTGGATGTCATCTTGTGACCCCAGAGCCTGGCTAGGTTCACAGATCTTCCTTGTTGCCAGGCACCCTTTTATCCCTGATCGTACCCTAGGGTCACATAACCTCCTTGTGTCATCCATAACCGTGACCCCTAACCATTGCTCCTGTCACATATAACCTTCGTGTGTCAACCATCCTCGCGACCCTTGACCCTGGCTTTGGTCACAGACCCTTAGTAAGTCAGGTATGGTTGTTGATTAATGACGTTCATCCTTGTCATTATGTTTACGTGAACCTCACATGAACACACAGTATTAGATTTTCTTCACCAATAGTAGTAGTAGTAGTAGTAGTAGTAGTAGTAGTAGTAGTAGTACCAGTAGTAGTAGTTGTTGTTGTTTAGTCCTTTTTGTTGTAGTTGTTTTCATTGTTGTAAAGGATGTAAACAAACACAGGCATGATATAAAATACACACCACTAGACTGAACTGAACCTCAGTACCATCCAATCTAATGCATATCTTTTCTTATCTTCTCATATCTTCTCTCATCTTCTCATATCAGTAAACGCAGTCATCTCATGGCGAAAATCCAAGCGTTTTGTGAAACACTGAGTTACAGAACTAATAATTAGCGTATCTGGTACAAGTTTAATTGCAGTTATCACAAAAATTGGTTCATGATTGGATCAGTCAGCCACGCGACTCGTAATCAAAGCATACATTGGAGAGTTAACAGAGTTGCAGGAATAGCAGCATCTCCACCCTACTGGCTTTAGACCACTAACATTAAATTCTATAATTGTATACTTTGTAAGCATGTGTTCATTATATATATATATATATATATATATATATATATATATATATATATATATATATATATATATATATATATATATATATATATTCCTGAGTTCACGGGGAAAATGAAACACGAAAAGTTCCCAAGTGCACTTTCGTGTAATAATCACATCATCAGGGGAGACACAAGAGAGGAATATAGCAGTCAGTTGATGTATATCAACTGACTGCTATATATATATATATATATATATATATATATATATATATATATATATATATATATACATGATTTAGTGTGTGTGTGTGTGTGTGTGTGTGTGTGTGTGTGTGTGTGTGTCATCTCGTATTTTTGAATCGTACGAGATGTTCTTTTTTCCTTTTACCTAACCTGCTCTTCACGGAGGCCACTCAAAAGGATCTTCAACATGTTTGTTACCCGTAGGTAAGGCCAAACAACACTACTTACTCAGTCCTACTGTATTTAGTAAACCATAAAGGTCAAGAT
Organism: Panulirus ornatus; assembly: GCF_036320965.1. Classification (NCBI taxonomy): domain Eukaryota; kingdom Metazoa; phylum Arthropoda; class Malacostraca; order Decapoda; family Palinuridae; genus Panulirus; species Panulirus ornatus. The sequence goes on along the minus strand of NC_092231.1, from coordinate 22,225,014 downwards.
GTCCATATTTTATTATTATTATTATTATTATTATTATTACTATTATTATTATTATTATTATTATTATTATTATTATTATTATTATTATGCTGGTGTTTCTTATTCTTATCAGACACTGGAAAACTTACAAGTCTTATGTGGGGTTCCAGAAGGTCAGGAGCGTGGGACATGAGCACTGGATTCATGGATCCTCATACGAGAGGGATCTATCTAGGTTTACCTGGGTTAGGATGATTAGCCTCCACTTCCTCAGACGTGGGTGAGGAGGTTGGTTAGGCTGAAGACTGACGAGGAACGCCCTCGACCCAGGCAACAAGCACTGACCCAGACAACAAACACTGACCCATTCTCGTGCTTTCTTATGGAACACGAGAGTGGATCATTGATTGCTGGCGAGGAACCCACTCGCTCGGGAGATGGAGTCCAGATTGCTAACCCCGAAGAGCCTTTGCTAGGCGCGCAGTCAAACGCTCTAAGGATCTACAACCATGATATTAGAGTGTAAGAACCGAGAGCCAAGGGCCTCCAATATAGTTTGTGCGACTAAGAGCCTTTGAGAGTGTGTCTGAGGTGTAGGTCTGCATGTTGTAAGTGCAAGGGACTGGGTTAACCACTCTACGAGTGTTAATCAGTTACTCATAAACAATGTCTTAGTTACACAAACAGTTATAAAAACCTACAACTAAAGTTACGAGAACATTTATGCCTTTTCCTTCCCGACTTTGCCACTCCTGACGGAGTACGTCTAGTGCCTGTAGTAACCTTTCCTGACGTACTCTCAGACGTGATGTCCTAAAGCTGGGTCCAAGAAAAACATCGATCTTCTGTTTCCCTGAAAATCCAATCACCTTTTTTTAAGCGTATATTAATAACCTTGTTATCGTTGTCAAGGCTTCGGGGTCAACAGGGCGACGTCTGCGAGTGTTTGGTAGTTCTGCGTTCTGCATCCAGCTTCTGCCTTGTATGGCATCAGTGGAGTCCTTATTGAAGTTTTGCTCTCGCTTCCGTGGTAATATCAGGTATCTCCGTTATGATGAACACTTCCCAGAATAATAGAAATATTTCTAATGATCAGAAATTTAGCCCCATTGCAGAGCTTTCCTATTGTATTGATGTGGGTGATGTCGAGTAAGCAGGTAGAGTGGGGAACAGAAGGTAATTAGCAAGATGTATGGTGAATTTTTTTTTTGATATATCCTCGGCATACTGTGTGTGTGTGTGTGTGTGTGTGTGTGTTCGTGTGTGTGTGTGTCTGTGTGTTTGTGTACATTCTTACCGTAGTGACCAATTGGGTGGGGAGTCGCTCAGCACGGGGGAGCCAGGTGGATGAGTGAAGAGTGGAGAGCAACACAGTATGGGGAGGCCAAGTGGTTGGGTGGGGATCGGGCAGTAGCTCGGTGTAGGGAGGACCTGGCGAGTTGAAGTGTTTGTTTCCGTGGGATGAAAATTAGGAACTAGGAGAGGGCTCACAACCCCCTCCATCCCCCCATCTTCCTTGTCTGGGTGGGGATATCACATGCCCGTATGCTCTGTGGGTGAAACGCGGGTTGATAATACCGGAGAGTTTGTTACTCAATACCCAACGCGGCGTTTGAGACATTGGAATGTTATATATACATACGAGTATCTCTATAGGCATGAACCTAGGCAATGTGGTGAGAGTTTCCGTGAAATCTACATAGATGGAGTAGGGACATGGGTACCTTTAACCTCAAATGCAGAGCAAAAAGGTTAGATAGCAGGGATGGTCTAATACAAAATGTCAGAAAGCTAAGGAGCATAGCAGCACACAGCGACGAAGATATACACAGCACACCAGACAGTCACACTCTGGAAGGCATGAGAAATAGGAAAACGCCTCCAGCATGATGAGAAAGAAGGAGTAAAGAAACATCGAAAACAAATGTGGAAAAGACAAGAGGCAATGCAAAATTCTACCACATTTCCATCGGGAATATTTTATTAGATATAGAACAGCTGATAAGGCTTGGGATACTGAAAGGAAAGACTTTTAGAGGGTAATGTAGTAAAGATATGGGATGACATGCTTAAAAGTGTTTTCATCGTGGAAGACACTATAGCCCCAAAGCCAGTGAGATGGAATGAGGAGAAGGTCTTGGAAAGCTCTGTAATATTTAGAGATCATAAAGAAAATACCACAGGGTATTGGCCCTTGTAAGACTCAAGGTTCTGATGAAATGTGTCCTTATGTGCTAAAGCTGTGTGCAGACGCACTTGATAAACCACTTGAAATATACGTTGTTCAAGACGTCGCTAAAGGAATGTAAGATGCCGGGGAGGTGGAAAACGGCAGACGTCTTATCTTTCTATAAGAGATGAGATCAGGAGGAGACACTAAGCTTCAGATTGGTCTCCCTGATGTCAGTGGTTTGTTAAGTACTGGAGAAGAAAATCAGGGAGACAAATAAATGACGTCTGTCGGCGGAGAAGCATCATTTCAAGGGAAGGATATCATATATATATATATATATATATATATATATATATATATATATATATATATCCTGGGGATAGGGGAGAAAGAATACTTCCCACGTATTCCCTGCGTGTCGTAGAAGGCGACTAAAAGGGGAGGGAGCGGGGGGCTGGAAATCCTCCCCTTTCGGGTTTTTTTTTTTAATTTTCCAAAAGAAGGAACGGAGAAGGGGGCCAGGTGAGGATATTCCCTCAAAGGCCCAGTCCTCTGTTCTTAACGCTACCTCGCTAACACGGGAAATGGCGAATAATTTGAAAGAAAGATATATATATATATATATATATATATATATATATATATATATATATATATGTGTGTGTGTGAGTGTGTGTGTGTGTGTGTGTGTGTGTATTTATTTATGGGCGAGTGAGCTCCGTGTTAGGCACATGAGAGAGCTGTGTGTGTTTGTATCTGGTCTTCCAGGAAGGTCACACTGACTGGTGCACGCTTGGAGTGAATACCAGGCCAAGTGGGTGTGTCAAGGGGAGGTTACATCAGTAGTGTGCGATCAGGGACCATGACAGGCTGAGGTGAACATACCTAGGAAAGGAATGAGCTGAGTAGGCATCCCAGAGTATGGGAGAGCGAAGTAGTCATGCCTGAGGGCGGGGGACTGTGTGGTCATGCCTGGTTTAAGAGACAGACTACGTAAACATCTGAGGGAGGGAGATATAACAAAGGCACACTCCACTTCGCAGCAAAGTTTCTATCTTAGTTACTACACGAATGATTTACGGTACTCGATAAGCTCAACTTGAGAATCAGAATCCACGAAAATCTTTTTATTGTCACTTTTTGTGTACGTGTGCACAGGCAGAGGCACAAACAGTAGGAATCCGAGCGATTAATTATATAGACTGGTTGTCTGCGGTCAGAGCAACAGGGAACCATGGGTTATGATCTCTTACAGTCTCTGTGTCTCGCAAGGTTTACCTTACACTCTTATCACAATTCATCGTTTTACCAATAACTTCATTTAGTTCAAAGCTCGGGAGGATGATACAAAGATGTATGCAGTATTTTTTTTTTTAAGTAGGCTCTAGAATTATAAGTACATTATTGAAGAAAGAAATGCAAATTAAGTTTATTCGTATTTCTTTTTTAGACCTCCGTTGTGTAGAGGTTAGCGTTGTTGACCATGATGCATTCACGGCTACGAAAATGAATATACAGAGTTTTTACCTCATCGAGTATTTGATGAAACATCCACGTACTTTTCATCAGATACTTAACGTGGTAAAAATGGTCTTCAAATACGTAGCCCGTGAATGCGTCATGGTCAGCAACGCTAACCGTTACACAACGCAGGTCTAGAATTTTTTTCAAATTAAACATGCCTTGCATATTTTTCATTTTCACTCGTGTAATTTTAATTCTAAACCCCATCCAGAAAAAATATTGCTTCCTCGCGATCTTGCATGTCTTTAGCTCGTTTTCCTGGGGCTACCTCACTAATGCAGGAAACGGCGATCAAGTATGTCCTCAACCGAAATTCATGATGAGAGGTGCGAGGGTCGTCTATACAAATGCATGTCATGGGATCCAAGATCTAACCCATATATATAGTTCTTCGATTTGGCACGACGTACTCCTCTTGAGAACGACGGTACGACCCTTGAGCACGACGCCACGACTTTGAACGTCGTGCTGAAAGGTTGTACCGTCTTACTGAAGGGTTGTACCGTCGCGGTGATAAGTTGTACCGTCTTACTCAAAGGTTGTACCCTTGTACTCAAGATATAAAGCTAACCAACTCTCTTTTACAGCAGCGTCTCGCCACCAAAACCTAACTATTCAGTAATTGCCTCAGTCCAATGATTTATTTACTCCTGGCGCCGTCCGGTAAGCAAGCCTAGCACACGTGTGTTACTGGCTGAGTAGTATCTCCAGCTACAGGTGACGCGTTGAGGTACTCAGGATACGGATGACGTCAACCAGGATGGGTCCCACGTCCGAGTGAAACCTGAGCCACGAAATAAGTTTAACACTTCTCAGCAACACTCTCTGATGATAGTAAAGCCTCTTTTTATTATAACCAAATCCTTATTCACTCCTACTGATGTTAATCTTAAATAGAAGGAAGATAACATTAATCCATTCTGTTTTCTTTCTTTTTTACTTTTTTTGAAGGGAGCATTTTATAATCAACACAACAATGCCTCACAGTTCAAACCTGTTTCACTGGTCAGCAGTACATTTGAAATTGGAATACAGTCCACATGGCAGTAAAAAGCGGGTTTTATGTGTGTGTGCCTCGTATCGTCGACCAAAAAGGTGCTGACAAGTAGTTGATTGTTTCATCGCTGCTTCTTGCGGGAAAAGTAAGCGGTGATGATGGCCGACTTGTTCTTTGGTACATTTTGCTAAACGGTCCGTATGGAAATTCCTGTTTTGGTTATCATTTGCAACGAAAACCCTACCTTGCTTTTAGCGGCAGGAGGCATGTTACACAGGCGATCTTTAAGGACTGCTCTGAATATCAGAGGGAATTGTGGATATCATCTGCATCGTGGAGCAGATCTTTGAACCGCAAATGTGATGAGCGAGGTTAACTAACAGATAACCTGATCCAGTCATGTGCATATGATAGAGGAGAGGATTACGTTGTTTTTCCCGAGCACAACAATGAAATAAATATGTACCGAATGTTGGATAATGGATGATCATTTTTCGCTGCTATTTTGCTATTTCAGTAAAGAGGAATGTGAGTGTTTAACAGTACCTCAGAGTTTCTGAACGATGTCTCTTAGCCTGGTCACTCCTAGTAGCTCGATCATGCGCAGAACTGATGCGTCGTCTTAAGGAAGGTTGTATTATACTCATTATCTTGCTTGTTAATCAGCCATTAGGGGAAAGTTGACCCCTCCACAGAGGCTGTGGGAGTACCCTGGTCCTATCCTCATCCAATCATATAACGAAACAAAACTAATGACAATAGATGCCATTATGAATGTCGCATGCGACAGGGGAACCGGGAGCAGCCCTTCGGGAAAGGCATTTCTACCCCTTTTAACTAGCTTGCTTTACGTCTGGTTCAATAGTGTGGAGGCTTGTGATGTGCGTTATGGCTTTCTCTGTGTTTGTCGACGCCAGTTTCCCGTAAGGGTGTTTCGTTGTGCTAGAACTGTCTAGACATGACGGGATTAGCAGTATGTTGTACCCCAGGATTAATAGCGACATCAGTTTACGTTATCGTTATTGCTGTCGAACTAAAATACAAAAATTTCAGGTTATCCGAAATTTGTTATTAATGATGTAAGTTTTGATTTTTATTTCAGCGATAAGGATCGTCCTTAAGCTCTTGCATTTCGCTTCTTCGTATGTCCGCTTAGAAAACTCGCACACATTCATATCGCATGCATCTTAACCTCTCATGGCGCCACTGATGACTGGTGTCATACAACCAAAGTCTCACTAGACCAACTCTGTGTTGATTTTTTCTTGAACATGAATCTATTCCTCAATTTCTTTGGTACTTATGAAGGAAGAGTTTGGTGCCATTTCTGAGGGTATCTTCCTGTGCTCCTTAATCATATTATATAAAGAAAACAACAACAACAACAACAACAACAACAACAACAACAACAACAGGTCTCTCTTGCAATATGTTTGTTCAACCTGTCCTCACTGCCTTGAAATTATTGAATAACTCGTCAAATGTTTTAAATTTTAGGTAAACCATTACCAGAGCTGCAATCATTGTACACAGTTTATCATGAACGTAGTTAAATGTAATAAAGAAATGTAACAACATAAGAGTTATAACATCAAGTCACTAACTTCAAAGGACGAGATAGAGCTTTGCAAACGAGCTAAGCTGTGGTTGAGTAACACCAGAACTCACCAGTTGTCAACATACAGGAAAATATGACTACGATATGCTTCCCGAGCATTTCACAGTTCTGGATTCCGTAAATACTGAATCTAACTTGTGTATGCCAGAAAGTTTGTATATTTGGAAGGAGAAACCTAAGCTAAATGACTACCTATCTTCCAGTGATATTGTGGTAAGTTTCTTCCCATTGTCATGTTCCAACTAAAATTCATGTCCCTCCCCCATTAATTTCATTGTATTCTTTAGTCTGTTAGAACATCTGCCTCGTTTTCTCAGTTCCTTCTCTCATCAATTATGATTACGTCTGGCTAATGTGTTCGAAATAACCCCTGATCTATTCCCATGATTTGGATGTAAGGTCAGTATGTACTTAACCTTAGTGATTTTTTTTATTGTAATTGTACCTCATAATCATTTCATATAATGTCATACTACATTACTGTTGAATATATATATATATATATATATATATATATATATATATATATATATATATATATATATATATATATTTTTTTTTTTTTTTTTCTTTTCTTTTAAACTATTCGCCATTTCCCGCGTTAGCGAGGTAGCGTTAGGAACAGAGGACTGGGCCTTTTTTTTGAATATCCTCACCTGGCCCCCTCTGTTCCTTCTTTTGGAAAATTTAAAAAAAAAAAAAACGAGAGGGGAGGATTTCCAGCCCCCCGCTACCTCCCCTTTTAGTCGCCTTCTACGACACGCAGGGAATACGTGGGAAGTATTCTTAATCCCCTATCCCCAGGGATAATATATATATATATATATATATATATATATATATATATATATATATATATATATATATATATATATATATATAGAGAGAGAGAGAGAGAGAGAGAGAGAGAGAGAGAGAGATTATGGTTATTATACTGTATAGTGCGTGTGTGTGTGTGTGTGTAGGGAGGAGGGGGCAGGGAATTAGATTAATGGTGTAAAATGGAGTTATCAGCATAAGAGTAACTAAAGCTAGATGATGATGATGGCAGGTGATGATGGCAGGTGATGATGGCAGGTGATGATGACAGGTGATGATGGCAGGTGATGATGGCAGGTGATGATGATTTATGAAGAGAAGAGAGATGAATAGAGCTCCCTGAGGAACACCACCATTGATCAGACGGAGAAGGCGCTCCATGAACCACTACTGCAATGGACCGGTCAGAGAGGAAGCTGTGCATGCATTAGCCAACAGAGTGACATAGAAAAACAAACGAAGCAAGTTTCAAAAGCAAAGACCATATATATACCACACCCTGCTTGCGTTGCAGGCGTCGGGCACCACGAAAAAAAGCTTCACTGGGTTCTGTCTTCCTGGCTAGTGTAGATAGATGGTTGTCTGTAGCCAGAACAAGTGGGGTCGGCATCACTGGATATTATCCAAAAGAAGCATGGCAATTGTCTGGCCGACTCCATACCTATCAATTTCGCCATTATTTTTGATGCCATGGTCGTAATTCGGTCATCACGCATTGTTCTAGGAACTTACGGTGGGCTAGCTGCAAAAATGCTCCCAACAGTTAGAAACGCCACAATGATATACAAGTGCTCCCGTAAAGAGTTCGTAGCCTACCGACATCCTTCCATTTGCATCGAGAACACCTCACTCCGGACGCGCAGCAAGCGGGTCTCTTAACACTGAGATATATAGCAAAAGTCTTACGTCTCCGAGACTGTAGAAAGATCTCTTGTTGGGGAAGATAAAGTAACACTGGCCTATTTCCTGCACAAGATATGGAAAGTTACGAACTTTAAAGGGATTTATCAAGATGACGATGCTCTTGTTTTACTTATGATAGATATCACAGGGTCCTGGTCGAGAACATGACAGGATCATGTATTACACCTTGCGAGTAATCTGTCTTGCGGTCACGAAGAAGCTGACTTTCGTCAGCCATATTATGGTAAACGTTCCTCTGAAAAGTATAAAGCTATGGTATTTAGTGGTTCCGACAATATCATAGCAATCATTGCAATTGGTATGAAGGAAAGAAATCATTGCAATTGGTATTAAGGAAAGAAATCATTGCAATTGGCATTAAGGAAAGAGATATTGGTCAGATTACTGTTCCTGATCATGGTCATAAACAGGACATACAGAAGATTACACCAGTATCATTACCGAAATTGTGTCGCGCTCTTATAGTGAAGGTCAATTGCGCACGATGTAATTCGAGCAGCGCCTTCTATGGAAGGGAGAACGTGGCTATTAAAACAAATGAATGTGAGGATTTTTTATAGTGGTAACATATACTTATGAATCAGTTTTGATGTGAGGAACAGAGTCTTGCATCTGTAGGAGATATTTGCGTCCCATATGTACTGTTAATCAGTATCAGATTCGCTCTGAGATACAGAACCTTTCGAGAACATGGGAAGAGACTTTGATCCAAACACCATCCACGCTTCATCGGTGATACAAGACGGCACAAAACTAACCTGCAATACACGAAAGATCTCTCCGGCAATCGCTGGTCGCTGGATCACCTGCAGCCCATGGCTGGAACCAAACAATCATCATACTGACGTCCAGTCTGCCTATTGTCTGGAAATCTTGAGTGCATGAGTGACGCACAGGCTCGTGGGTAGATGTTCCCGGTGGGTTGTTCATGTAGAAAGCCGTCCTAGAAGTAACAAGTCTCCCAGGAAGATGGATGAGGAGAACTGTGTTCATCAGTGATGTAACAAGAGACACTGACGTAAATCAAGAAGATATTTGTCGATAATGATATTTCTCCTCTGTAGTTCAGGTAAACAATAATTCTTTTAGGAAATTATGTTAGATATGATCTATGGTGGCGGAGTAAATAGAGTGAAGAAAATAAATCTATGATGTTTGCTTCAACATCTGTCTGGATGTCTTGCTTCCTTAGATTTTCATTGGTTGGGGAAAAAAAAATCCGATCGTATCGCTCGTTCCCGTATTATGTAAAGTGATTCAGCAATTCTCACAGGGTTACACTTAATTAAGATGAAACTAATTACAAATGTTTACTACAGATACAGGCAGACTGAATCTAAGTAATCTCTTATCAAAGTATCATTGTACTTGTCTGCTGGTAAAACTGTATTTACCGGATCCCCTAAATTCACGCACAAATGGACTGAACTTGGACAACCATCGCCGCGTCATAGTGACTGGCAACTGTTCGCTCACTTTATAACTCCTGCGAGAAAACTTTATCCACCTGTCCCCTGCAACCGCCACCTCGCGTTTGTTGCAGTGTGTGTATTCTTCTGCTGTCTGTTATCTCTCTTATCAGTTGCGGGGGTTTATACTTCTTCCTTTCAGTTCATTCTGTAAACAACATTTCAGCACGTATCACTAATATGACTTGTATTCTCTCTTTGCATTCACTATATTATATTTATCTCTTCCGCCAACTTTATCGTTATCTTCTTTTTCATGGTTTTCATTATCATTTAACATTGTTGATTCCCCACCAACTGCACTGCTGCTAACCACGGCGTGACTGGTAAAAGCACGTCACTCGCGCTTAAAATGTTCACATGCCAACGGAGCATTTCAGACGAGCGGGTTCTTCTGTAACGTATATCAGTTGTGGTTCATCTCTGGAGGGGCATAGGACGCTGTAATGTGCCTCTGATTATTTGGTAGTTACAAGTATGTGTGACCAAGAATATGCATATTATATCTATCTATATCACTTTAAGTATCCATATGCCATATATATCTTCATCTATCTATTTATTTATATATATAATTTGATGACTGATCTCGATGATGTAATAAGATATTGCAGAATAACGCCATGGCAAAACATCGTGTCACAGAATTACTCAGAGCAGTTGAAAAGCGACCCGTACTATGAGATGCTCCATGAGAGGACTACAAAGATAAGAATGAGTAAATAAGAAAATTGATGCATGGCTAGAGTTTTGCTTCAGTATCAGCATTTAGTTATGCAATATAACGTGTAAAATGCACCTGCTAGTAATCTGCTGCTGTCTAGTGGATGGATCCACTGTTTACGTCTTTTCTTCATCACATATTCAGTAAGTACACATAGACGATCACCTCTTTCTTGACGTCATCCATAGCGAACAGCCGTAGGCGCGCTGAGCTAGGAATAGCCTCGTATAAAAAGGGTGACAAAATTTGAGCTCGCCCAACTGCACTTTTTCACCCTACGTTGATTCACACATGTGTGAACAAGGCATAACCCACTAATACTAATTCCAAGTCTTCCTCATACTGGTGTCAGCCCAGTTCATCGGATTCAAATCTGTAACATAATTCACTCTGAGATCATCAGCTAATCCACAGGATTCTATTGTACGTTCTGAATCTTGTCTATGTTTTGATTATTCCTTTCTATACTAATTTATGTTCGACCTTGGTTTAGCACAGCACAGTGATTCAGGACAGATTCAGTAATAATTTTGTTTTAGATATATTTTATGTAAATTTGTTGCAGAACTTATACAGGATGCTATTTAATAAGCTCAGTTTAATGAGTTCAGGCAAGGAATCAAAACTTTTTAGACCTGTCACTCAATTCAGAATTTAGTTAATCGACTGGTAGATAACGAGAGAATTTTCGACAGACAACTTATGATTATTCAAGAGCGGATAATGTTAAGGATGACCAATCAAGTAAAATGTGTTTTTATACGAATACAAAACAGTAATTTTTTCCCATATTTACTACTTCTCATTGTAAAGATTAGGACTGAATTGTAACAATATATCAGCATGTTCGGTGGTTTAGTGTCCGTTTGTGTTAATCTTTTTAAGACTTACCTTTATGATGCAGCTCATATTACAACGTTATAGACGAGATATGCACTCAGTGAGGAAGGTCCAGCCTCGTTCAATGTGATTGTCTGACGGCGGTTGTAGTGCACGGGTGTCTGGGTGTAAGTCGCCGCGTCACAGGAAATCATATTTTAACTCGGCAAAAATATTGCGTGACGTCTAATTATTTATGGTCATTGTAGTGTGTGAAGAGTGTCAGTTATGTAGAGCCTGTCTGATGGGGTATCTTCAGCTTCCAGGCTATGCTCTGTGCGAGAGTAGGGTAAGGTGGGTTCCCTTGTGGCGGGAGGAGTTGCAGTAACGATATGCGCCTTGACGGCTGCTGCAGGTGATACAGCTCCGTCGAATGTGATGATGATGATGTCCCCGCTTGCGGTGTTAACACTTACAAGCTGAGTGTGAGAACACCAGCGCGTAAAGTCTGATAGTTATTTAGTTAGTATTTACAGTTAAAATTTGGCAGACTTGTATATGAAAGAGAAATTATTGTTTAAACAACAGACTATGCTGTACATTCCTTTTCGTGTTTGGTAGATGTTTCATCATTATCATCGTCATCGTCATGGTCATCTTCATCATCATCATCATCATCATCATCATGGTCATGGTCATCATCATCATGGTCATGGACATCATCATCAGTCATGGTCATCATTGTCATGGTTATCATCATCATGGTCATGGTCATCCTCATCATGGTCATCATCATGGTCATCATCATGATCATCCTCATCACGGTCATCATCAATCATCATGGTCCTCAGGCCTCCAGCCCTCCTACTCTTTTCCTGAACCAACTGTGCATGTTGCTCACCAGGTCGTTAGGTCGTGAGGGGAAGGTTCATACGACCCATGGATGTGCTGGGTTTTGTGTCCACCCATGATATGATGGGTTTGGTCCTTCCACCCATACGTGATGGGCCTGGTTTTTTCACCCATGAAGTGATGGGTCTCACCCCTTCCATCCATGACGTGATGGGTCTGTCCCTTCCACCCATGAGGTGGTAGGTCTGGTATGTTGATTACTCCGGTGATAGCCATTCTCTGAGTTCTGTAGAAAAGGCCGTCCCTGTGATCAGTAGGATGTGTAAGGTTTCATGAGGTGAACTGTGTCAATTACTTATTATTATGCTATTAATTGAATTTGTTTTTGCCGTGTTCCAACCTCGAAAGTTATAATCGTTTCCCTAAATAACTCACGAACTCCTCTGGTAATGAAAGTAGTGCATGAATAGATTTGTGATGTTCCTGAAATAGAGTCCCTTTGTGTTTCTTTCTTTAGAAATAGCTTATTGATAAATCTTTATAAAAAGACAGTCCAGTCTCCTGTGCGTAAACACGCGGAGGAAGTTGCCAGACGCACGATTCACGTGACGATGATAAATCTATTTCGTTGGCAGGATAGACCTCGGTGGTTGCCGGGGAGGAGATACATTCCCGAGAAAATAAGTTAGTGTTGAGCGGGAAGGCTGTACCAGCAATACGGAAGTTATGAAGAGGAAAAATGACAGGGATAAGATCTTGTAACACTGAACAATGCTCTTTGCAGGGGAAAGCAGACAAGGGTCCTGCAGAGATCTAGAATATACTGTCCCTGGGAAAGACTAGGTCTTGCAGAAACAGTTTGTGTGTTGTCAAACCTCGGTGAGTAATACCAAAATGATCCGGTGATCTCTGCCATCCAGATTTGATTTGTGTCGCTGTCAGCGGCGCTTTTATTCTGCACCCCATGCTCATCCTGTGAGTTAGTGCATAATGATTAGTAATGAAAAACTTCTTTGTCAAACCCCAGTGGGCAGATTTTCATCACAAATTGTGACAAAGTTGTTTAATAACATAAGCTAAAAGTCTTTCATATAGTAAGTTTACCATCTAGATGCAAAAAGTGGATCTTTAGAATTTCAGGTATCTTGTTATTAACAATGTTGTACCATTTCTTGCAGGGCTTGTGTAAACCTAGCCTTAGTAAGATCAGTTTTTTCTCACATTCCTCGACTTAATGTTCTAGTCTGTATCCAAATCTCTGGTCACGAACTTTACAGTTCACACGATTAACATCTCCAGATAACTGAAGCGCCAATAGCACTTATAGCCTATCACTAGTTTATCAATTACACCTTGTGATATGCTGATGTTATTTCTTTCTTCATATACATGTCTTACTTTACGTATCTCATTGAGGTGGAATATATTACTACTTATGCCTGTCTGTGCTCATTCATTTACTCTAAAGAGGTCTGTTAGTTCATCCATAATTACAGTTTTAAGGCTTCTGTCAAATCAATGTTCTTTTTAGCAGCCTCCTTACCAAAGGCAACTTTGGGTAAAGCATCACCTTGGTCATGCCCCCGGAGGCCTCTAATGGGAATTCATAGCAATTGATCCAGAAAAGATGTTTGTCCTCTCCGACAACTAGTTCAGAGGTATGACAGGAATATCACATCTCCAGATAAAGATCTTAAGATGACCAGTACACTGGAATTCCCGAGATCATGTAGAGCAGCCTCGGCAGGAATTAAGCTAATCTTTGAGGCAGAGGCGTATCTAGAGGGAAGCAGGAGAACGAGGCCTATCGCCCACCTTCATGAGCTATATCGTTTACAGTACCCTTAATGATATTTTCTTTCATTTTTTTTTATCTTGAAAATCATTTTAACCCTTTTACTCCCTCGGAGGGAAAAGTGTAAGTGTGTGTACTTAATTCCATCAGTTGCTTACACTCGTTGTCAGTGGAAATGATAATAATTAAAACAATAACCTTTATAGCCACTTTCCTATGATACTGATTTTTTTCTCTGCAAAAGCGTATTGATTTGCTTCATCGAAGAACACTCCCTTGATAAAGGGTTTCAGTTTCTATGCTTTGTAGAATGATCGCCGGTCTCGTAATGCAGTTTTATATGAATTTGACAAACAGTAGTGATTCAGTATCCAAATAGCTCAAAAAGCGCTACGTAATCTAAGATATAACGTGTTTTTAGATAACACTTTTATTTTGAGTGTTTCACCATTATCTTGGTGAGCTGATAAATCGCCCCTTTCCCCTTGATCAAATACTGGATACGTGCTTTTTTTTTTTTTTTTTTTTTAGCTTGATGGCCTTCTTGGTTAACTAATAGTACCTGTCCATCATTCTTAGAAAATATGTAGGTTGGTTTCTGTAGTCTTTCCAGGAATCCAGTATTTTTACGTTCACCTAGGCTGGGTTTCCCATGGGAAAAACTCGTTAAATGTTTCTGGGATCTTGGTCTTGCGATCCTTGACAGTATACAATATTTGGTCAATGTTCCCATATCTTTCCTTCTCTAGTTGAAATTTTAGTGTATATCATGCGTTCGAACATGCCTAGAAGTGGTGTATTCCAAGGCTGTTTGGTGTGAAGGCTTCGGTGAACCTTAGGTCATGATTAGGGCAGGAATGCAGATAGGTCGATCAGGACGGCAAAAAAAAGAAAGAAAAAAAAAAAGAACTGCAAACACTTCGTAACTGACCTGAGATAAGTCTTTTGTGGATGACTTACAGCCATCATATGGTACGATTTCCCGGATGTAACTGTCATAAAAAAACATTTTTATAGAGACGTCTGTCTGGTCTTCGTCTACGGTTGTGGTTTATAGTATTAATTGTGTTACAACGAGTTGAAGTGAAAGAAGCACAAGCGAGCAGACACTACAGGGTCAAGTGACGTGTTCCTCACCATAGTTATTTATTTAGTCAAGTGGCATTATTTGCCAACATTTATCTGAATGAGTGAAGGAAAGACAGGATAGTCCGAAGAGGTACCAGTAGATACCGATTTAAACACGAAAATAGAGAATAAATCTATGTTTTACCTCTGAGGATGTTATTTGCTGGTATCCGATGACACGATGTGTTCACGTTGTTTTACATAACGTTACCTTGCTTTGTTTGAATGGAAGGAAGTGTTACATGATGAATATATAGGAAGCCAGTGGAATGTAACCACAGGCGGAGGAACGCAAAATGTCTGTCTGGTGGAGCCACTTTAGTTTCTATATGCTGTAGAGGAGGAAGCTAAATGATGACATTTATGATGTTCGCTTTAAGATGTGGACTGAAACGACAGTGAAGTGAAAAGAGACCTTGGCATCCAGGGTTAAGTCTCTCCATTTTCAGTGGTCTTTGCTGAAGACATAAAAGGCGTTCAGGTGCAAACATCAATTTGCAGATCACCAGCACCCGACATACCACCAGCACCCGCTCAAAATAAACTGATGATTCACCGTGTCTAGAAATTGGAACAACTGTGCTGGACACCAAGAAAGAGATATCATATCGCTTATCAGTTTCTGTCGTTCTCATCTGTTGCTGTCATGACACTCTCAGGTGTCCTGGCCGTTGCTAGTGTGGAATATATTTTGTGCAGGTAAACGTCAGTACAAGAACGCCATTGTCAAAGACCTCAGGCAGTGAGTCAGATCATCTAGATAACACCAGTTTATTAGATCTTATGATGACCACCAGTGTTTTGGATCCTTCAAAGACTACCAGTTTATTAGATCCTCCAGAGACCACCATTGTTCCAGATCCTCCAGAGACCGCAAGTGTATCCACTCCTCCAGATACAACCACTGTATCAGATCCTCCAGATACAATCATTGTACCAGATCCTCCAGAGACCGCAAGTGTATCCAATCCTCCAGATACAACCACCGTATCAGATCCTCCAGATACAATCATTGTACCAGATCCTCCAGAGACCGCAAGTGTATGCGATCTTCCAGATACAACCACCGTATCAGATCCTCCAGATATAACCATTGTACCAGATCCTCCAGAGACCGCAAGTGTACTAAATCCTCCACAGACCACAGTGTATCAGATCCTCCTCAGATCAAAGTGTATCAGATCCTCCACAGACCACCAGTGTATCAGATCCTCCTCAGATCAGAGTGTATCAGATCCTCCACAGACTACCAATTTCTGACATGCCGATAACTAGAGATGTTACTGACAAACTGAACGTGTTGGAATATAGTTTAGTGAATAAATCCCGTGAGGTGATGATGTCCCGTATCAGGCAACGTTGTCTTTTGACTTCCACTTTATTTCTGCAGAGTTGAGGACTGTTTACCCCTACAGTCCGTCGTTGCCTCGATGTGAGACAAAAGAAAATTATAATGTTTTCATCTGAAAAGTGACAGTTTACACGTTCTTCATTTCAATCAAAGTTGATCCACCTTATCTTGAAAGTTAACATTTTGAGTACTACGCTACCACCTTTGAATACCACGTTACCACCCCCTGAACACGACGATACGACCCTTGAACACGACGTTACGATCCCTGAGCACGACTACATGACATTTGAGCACAGCGTAACGGCCCTTGATCACAACGACACGACCCTTGAGGTATAACGGCACGGCTATGAGTCCAGTCAAAGGTCAGGTCATCATACCTACGGGTCATATCGCCGTGCCTAAGGGCCGTACCCTTCGGACTTAAGGATCGTGCCGTCGTGTTTAAGGGTTTCATGGGTAAATTTTCTTTTTTTTTTCTCTCTCTCTCATTCTCCCTCTTAGCTACGGTAGCGCAAATCTCCAGCTGACGATGTATCAGCAAAAGACGGGAGGATCACAAGTTAGCTCCAACTTTTGTCAAAGTCACGCAAATTAGTGACGCAAGTGAGAACTGAATGCGAGTGAGTGTTTAATCAATGCAGTAACCATGTGATCAATGCAGTTGCTGTTTTGATACACGTAAAAGTTGTGTCATTTCTGTGGAATTTCTAGCGTTTATTTCTGGTCTTATGACTGGTTATTTTCCCCGGCTATAATTTTTGAATCTAAGAAAAATATTGTAAACTACAGTAAATGAAGGAAGTCTTTACCCAATGCTGTGAACCAAAAAAAGAAAAAAAAGATCAGTGTTCCTGTTCGTTCACTTAAAATGCATGATGTAGTAAGCTATATGTTAAGTCTCCATTTATTCCGGAGATTTTGACATGAATTTCAAAAATGTAAGGCTGTAATCCCTGTGATGCTGTAGCCTCTAACTAACCCATGAAATAATGGGCATTTTGTTCCTAGGTGATAAATTGATTTGTATAACCTCGCTCTGTTCGAGGATGAGGCCAAATATGCTAGAGAAACCAATTATATTTATTCCTTATTTCACTTGTCATTTATTTTCTTTGATGGGGTGATGGAGAGGATCAGTGTATCTAGAGTTTATTTCTATGCAAGAAGAAGAAAAAAAAAAAAGAGCTGAATCCTACACTTGTCTAAGGAAGAGATGTGAATACAGAAGTTCCGTAAAAGAGATGGTGTTCATATACAATAGATTTCTGATATCATGATAATGATATTCCGTGCTGGTGACGCTGAGCGTTGTATGGGGAACAGTTCTGGGAAACTTGACTTTGAATTCTTAAAGATGTGTTGGGTTATACTTGGAACGATTCTGGGGAAGATAAATTGCTCCGTGATGTTAAAGAAATGGATTGTTAGTGATTGGTGTAACTACCCCAGGACCAATTGCAGAAATAGTCCAAGTGTTATCTTGGATCGCTTTCCCTGGGACAGGATGATTTCCTTTGAAGTGAGGAAGCTCTTGAACGAGGCTGTGCTCCGTTACAACCACTGATGACTTCTTCACTCGCGGCGCAACCTCAAAACGGGCAGAGTCCGGTAACACGAGAAATACATCGATGTTGGGCGGAGTCCGGTTACAGGAGAAATGACTTATCGTTCCAAATAGTTGCACCAACACAGGATATACAAACACAACTACGGTGCATTGGAATGTCACTCTTTATTACGGTTTTCCTAAAAACAATATTCTGTAACTGTACACGTAATCAACCGGGGTTCTGGATATTCTAGATTAGGTACTTGGTCATTTCTACGATACCATACTTCGAAATCCCACTCGACCAGTGAATCACTCATTATCTTTTTTCTTCAGAAACGATCATTATGTCAAAATAAACAATGATAATGTGGTAACTCTGGCAGTAATGGCCGTCTTCCCCTCCCTAACCCCGCCCCGGGTGACATCATGGGCCGCCCCTCCCCCAGACACCCCCCCAACTTCTCTTCCCTCCCGCCACTAACGGTTGCCAGGAGAGCCCGACCAAGACAGCCTCCTCCGCTCAGTCCTGGCCGGTCTCCTGCCAAAGGGATTTTCTTGACGGAGGTACAGATCTGAAGAGGAGAGTGGGTGTACAGACGTGAAGAGAAGAGTGGGTGTACATATCTGAAGAGGAGAGGATATACAGACCTGAAGAGGAGTGTAGGCGTACAGACCTGAAGAGGAGTGTGGGTGTACAAATTATATATGGCTCAGGTGAAGGCGGCGGAGACTTGAGTAGTTGTTTATGTTAAGCGTAATTAGAGCTTGCAGACCCAGTTTTAGGAAGTTTGTAAAGATGTTCGTCGTTTTGTTGGTCCTTAAACTGTATTTTTCATCTAGATGATAAATTGGTAAGACAATTATCATATTCGAGTTTTATATGGATATTCAGAATGTTCTGCTTTCTTTTGATTATAGCTTTTTAACTTCCCTTTGCCATATATATATATATATATATATATATATATATATTTTTTTTTTTTTTTTTTTTTTTATACTTTGTCGCTGTCTCCCGCGTTTGCGAGGTAGCGCAAGGAAACAGACGAAAGAAATGGCCCCCCCCCCCCCATACACATGTACATACACACGTCCACACACGCAAATATACATACCTACACAGCTTTCCATGGTTTACCCCAGGCGCTTCACATGCCTTGATTCAATCCACTGACAGCACGTCAACCCCTGTATACCACATCACTCCAATTCACTCTATTCCTTGCCCTCCTTTCACCCTCCTGCATGTTCAGGCCCCGATCACACAAAATCTTTTTCACTCCATATATATATATATGTAAAGGTACTTGATGCCATTTTCCGCATTAGCGAGGTAGCGCAAGGAACAGACGAAGAAAGGCCGCATGCACTCTCATCCATTCTCCAGCTGTCATGTGTAATGCACCCTACACCACAGTTCCCTACCCACAACCAGACCCCACAGACCTCTCCATGGTTTACACCGGCTACTTCATATGACCTGGTTCACGTCGTTGACAGCAAGTTGACCTCTCTCTCTCTCTCTCTCTCTCTCTCTCTCTCTCTCTCTCTCTCTCTCTCTCTCTCTCTCTCATATTCTTAGTCGTTGTCTCCTGCGTTAGCGAGGTAGCGCAAGGAAACAGACGAAAGAATGGCCCAACCCACCCACATACACATGTATATACATAAACGCTCACACACGCACATATACATACTTCTATATTTTAATGTATGCATACATATACATACACAGATATATACATATATACACATGTACATATTCATACTTGCTACCTTCATCCATTCTCGTCGCCACCCCGCCACACATGAAATAGCACCACCCTCCCCCCCGCGCGCGCTAGGTAGCGCTAGGAAAAGACGACAACGGCCACATTCGTTCACACTGTCTCTATCTGTCATGTGTAATGCACCGAAACCACAGCTCCCTCTCCACATCCAGGCCCCACAAAACTTTCCATGGTTTACCCCCACTCGCTTCACATGCCCTGGTTCAATCCATTGACAGCGCGTCGACCCCGGTATACCACATCGTTCCAATTCACTTCATTCCTTGCATGCCTTTCACCCTCCTTTATATTCCCGTGAGGTGGTTCATTTCAAAGTTTTAGTTAACGAGATTCCAACTTCAGTGGTATTCTTGTTTCTCATAGTCTCTCGTCCTTAGCTTTATTCCGATGTTACCTTGACTTAATTTTGCTTTCCCATAGGCTTAACTCGTAACTTAAAATTGTCTTAATCTGTAGCTTTTATTTTTCAACTTTATGATTCAGTTGGTATGTTGATTCGCAGCTTGCTGAGCTTCTGTTGCAGAACTGTCTGATATCTATGTTTTATTCTTGAAATGATTAGTCCTTTTGACGGAAGCATATATATCCCCTTTTAAACTGCTTACTTAAAACATTTAAAGAGGGACATCTAGAATGACAAGGTTTAAGCCAGCAGTTCGACCTTGTTTTACATTGTTGGTAAACTCTGAGTTAAAACTTAGATTACATTTCTTTTAGTACGTTTTATATTTACATGGGAAGTTTATATTAGGCTTACTGGATATACATATTAAAATCTCATCGTATCATCTGACTGTTGATTCAGGGTTTCATTGTTGATCATAACCTCTTCAGTTTCTCTTTTGACCCCCATTTTAGTTCTCTGATTAGACTTCTCTCTGTTTATTGCTAGAAACCCGTTTTGATTGGTTGTCAGGCACAGCGCTTTCAACTCTGCCCCTGAAGCAACATACACAGTGTGCTGGGGATTGTCATACATTATGGTGGGGATTTCTCAGGATCTTGATCACTTTCATTGCTTATAGTCTTTACAAATGGATTCTTAAACTGCTGTTATTCAGTCAATGCCTTCTAGGTTGTAAGCCGTTGCCTTCTAGGTTGTAAGCATTTAGTTTTTTCATTTATTTTGGTTGAAAAGCTGTAACTAACGGTTTTATGGTTTCCCATATCTGGATTATGAATCTGTAAATAATCTCCTGGCGTAACAATTTCGTTGTCTTTCTCGACAAATAGACTCGTTACTTAAACTTTTTAATGGTTTGGTTATTTTTGCCGCAAACGTCATATTATTTTGCTTTTCTATACTTTTGTCTTAATTTTTTTTTATTTTCGAAGGTCTCATTTTATTGGTTCTGACTCTTTATTTGTATTACTAAGTTTTTGTTGTTAGTATTCCTCTTAGTTATATATTTACTCTACTGACAGCTAAGGCTTCTTATGGGACCTTAAGCTCCTGTTGTGTAGTGTTCTTGATGTCTTATTATCGCACCACATAGGCTCTTAGTCTCTTCATTCTTAGCCTCACATTACCTCGCCCATTTGCCTTATATTTGACTGTTTTCTTGCTGTTGGTTCATATATTCCATTTATACAGTGGAACTATTACTGCACTGATGAATCCTTTCAGCATGATGATACTGACCTCGATTGCGACAGTACGACCTTTAAGTACGACAATGCAAACCTTGAGTTTGATGGCGTGACTTCTGACCAGACCCTTAAGTGCCTTACCGTTGTGCTCAAGGGCCTTCCTGTCGTGCTCAAGGGCCGTACCGTCGTGCTCAAGGGCCGTACCGATGTGCTGAAGGGGCTAAACCTGTTGTATTTTTGATCTTTGGATTTTTTTTTTTTTGACTTAAGTCTGCGAGTCTGTATGAAAGGGACATAGCTCGCGATTAGTGAGACCTTTCTTTGAGAAAGGGAGTACTTGCTGACGATTGCACATGGCACAGCTAGGCTCTTTGGGAGCTCAGTCTTCCGGGATGTGGAGATGTCACACATGAACACCATAGTTCACCGTGTACGTTTGTTTGCTGCAGATTCGTGCCTTTTATTCTAGTGATGTATGGAGCATCAGTGAGAGTTATCGGTGATCACGTTCCCTTATGTGGGTGTCAGCTGGTCTGTAGGAGAAATGTCCTTACTGGAAGGAAACATTTGTTTGATGAGGATAGCAGGTGAGATGTTAGGATGCGTGAGAGCAGGAGTTAGTTTGTTAAGGGTCTTGTGATCTTTAAAGTAACCAATTTATTTAGGAATTTGTTAATTGATTTCGTATCCAATTGTTTTAAGGTGGCTTCTGTTACCAGTTGTTTGGAAAGGCATGAGATTGATTGTAATGGTATTCAAGGGCAGTCAGCCATTGATAAGTGAGGATAGATGCTAGGTTTTAAAAGAATCGGGTTGTAGTGTATGGGTGAGGGAAGTTGTTAGTTTGTAGGTGCGTAAGGACGGCAGATGGTTGATGAGACAGTAAGTAGTTAGAGAGGATAAAAGATGGTGCGTGAGGCAGCATCTAGCGAGTATAGCAGTTAGTTTACAAGGGCAGCAGTTTGGTAGGTTAGATATTGGTCTGCAAGGGCGGCAATGTCCTAGTGGGGACAGCAGTTGCCCTCCAGTGTGTGTTGGCAACGATGAATTTAAGCTATATCATTTTGTGGATGATGGCAGGCATTATTTGCTCTGTGAGAGATCACTTGATCTGTGAGATTCATTAATTGTTCATAGATATCATCAGTGGCATTTGTGGAGACAGCACTCAATATGTGGAGGCACCAACCTGTGATCTGTATATCCGAAATTGTGTATAATCAAGATAACCAACGATATATAAACAATATTTATTGTTCCTCTATAATAGATATATTTTGATCCTCTGCGTTCGATGAAAACGATTGACAATCATGACTTAGATGTACAACACACACAAAATGTCACCGACCAGAGCACGGTTTCCCGTTCACGGCCCAGAGCACCATCGGCGATCCTGTATCACCAATCCAGCCAGGTGCTTCACATAGCAGGTGATATTTCTTTCACCGTCAAACAACAGAACAGTCAATACTCTGCTCTAACGTCACATTAACTTAAGCTAACTTGGTCAGTGGATAGGTGAGGGTGTAACAAAGTAGGAAGGGTTATTGGTAACGCATTGCAGTTGCTGTATCCTAGCCTAGCCTAGCCTAGGAGAGAAGTAGGCTCGACCCAGGCGAGGTATAAATGCTGCAGTCCTCGTTTCTCGTGTGTCCATAGTCGAATCCTCATGGCTCCTCTTGCCAAGTCTTGGACTGAATGCAAAGTCTGCTTTCTTTCCAAGTCTTGGACTGAATGCAAAGTCAGCCTTTTTACCTAGACGCGGGCTAAATGCAAAGTCTGCTTTTTTTCCAAGTCTTGGACTGAATGCAAAGTCAGCTTTTTTTCCTAAACGTGGGATGAATGCGAAGTCAGCTTTTTTTCCAAGTCTTGGACTGAATGCAAAGTCAGCTTTTTTTCCTAATCGTGGAATGAATGCAAAGTCTGCTTTTTTTCCTAATCGTGGAATGAATGCAAAGTCTGCTTTTTTTCCAAGTCTTGGACGAAATGCAAAGTCGCCCTTTTTACCTAGTCTTGGAGAGAAAGCGAAATCAGCCTTTTTACCTAGTCTTGGGCCAAAGGCAAAGCCGGATTTTTTCCCTAGCCGTGGTGAAAAGGCAAAATTTTCCCGTTTTCCAGGGCTTGGGACAGAGGGAAAGTTGGCTGCCCGCTTGCCGAGTCTTGGGGAGAAAGCGAACCCTGGGTTCCTCTTGCCGAGTCGGGGCACGAAGGACACTCGCTTGCCAAGGCGGGGTGAGAACGCCATGCTTTTCTTGTCTAGGGGCATCGCTACCCCGCTCAAAACTTCAGAATCTCCGTTTTCCGTCAGGTAGTCTTGAAGGTCGCCGTCCCCGTCGTACTCCTCCTCTGATAAGTCGTCGTCATATTCCTGGTCAGCAGCAAGGTCGTCCCCACGCTTACCAAGCCGAGGTGAGAATGGTGATCGACGTACTGTAACTGGAAATAAAAGGTAGTTAGAGTGCGCTGAGGGTTACTGTACACACATCCGTATATATCTAGAGTAGATGATAAGTCTAACCAGTATATCACTAGAATAGATTATCATTCCAACCAAAGCTAACCACTGAGACCAAAAAAGGGGATTATTTTCTTCCCCTTTTGCATTGCTGTTAGCCAAGGAGACATTCCTAGACCGTGATAATGCACATGAAAGTTTGAGTCAAGGTTGTAAACTTCATTTAAGGGTGAAAAGAATTCTGAGCGCTTGGCTATCTAGAGAGAGATATGAATTGTTTTATGTCTTGCCAAGCAGACCGTAAGTGTATCTGTGTTACACCGAATTGAGTTATCTTCTCAGCCTGCCTCACAACCGTACCTGGTCAGGATAAAATTATTTTCCTCGTACATTTTATTTTCTTAAGATTCCCGCGTGTCATGAGGAGATAATATTTCAGAATTCGTATTTTCCGAAAGGTTTCTTGAATCTCAGAGAAGGAGAATGGGTTTTGCTCACGTAAGTCATGATTGGTTTTAGCTTCAAGTTATCATTTTGACCCTTCAGTAAGATCAAGGGTCTTTATCATACAGTTGAATGTTAAACCGTTTTGTATTGATATTTTACCGTAAAGAAGGTGGATCTTCTTGTCTTCCAGTGCTAAGATTCTTTGTCCTCGAATACCGTAAGACGTCGATCAAAACGCCTGTTTACGTACTGTTGTCTAGGTCCGCGTTTTGGCTAGGCTCAGTAGTAACAAGAGAGGTATGGGCGGAACGAGTCATTGCGAAGACCCGTCCATTTTCCCAAAACCTTTCAGGATGTCTCCTTTGTGGTTGATGGCAGGGAAACTATCCCCATTATTGGAAGCTCTGTTGTTACCTAACCTTGCAAGAGATTATCAGGCTTCGCGTTGCAGCTCTTCATATCATCTCGTAGCATTTTGTCGTATTATAGATGAAGATACTGAATTTTGTGTCGTGCCTATGGCTATTTTAGAGAGGATTTTAGTGTTAAGTATAATTGGACACGTGTTGCATGTGTATATGTTGGATCTGATGGCTGTCAAAAGTTATCTAGCCAGAATCCATTCCATGATGCATCGTGTATGCAAAGCTAGTCGTAATGTTAGTACTACGACCTCAGATTTTTTGGACACATTTTCTATTTTTAGTCCCGTCGGAAAAGCACAACACAACTGTCTTAGACCTCTCTCTCTCTCTCTCTCTCTCTCTCTCTCTCTCTCTCTCTCTCTCTCTCTCTCTCTCTCTGTCTACCTGCTCCACTAATGTCTATTGTTTTTTTCGTGTGAAATTTCTGGGAGAAAAGAACTCTTTGAACCAAAGACGTTGTTCGGAGAAGTCGCCTTGTGGACAAAAGATGAAAGTCGGCCCAGCGAATGTAATGAACCGTAATGACACAATCATTGTAGGGCCAGTGTGGTGGTGGTGGGTGGTGGTGGGTCTAACATGTGACACAATCAGTTTCTTTTTGATTAGCGCGTTGCTCTGACTTCAGTGCTTGTGCGAATGACCCATACTTGGATAGTACCTCATTCAAAGCTAAACATCTTGCTAGAATAGTTCACCTTATTGTGCCTCATTCATCAACTACATCGCACATCTTTATTTGGATCTGATGAGATAATGACCATGTCTTTCGTATTCCGTGGACTTTAGGCTAGCTTATCTCTCTCTCTCTCTCTCTCTCTCTCTCTCTCTCTCTCTCTCTCTCTCTCTCTGCTTTGTTATTCGATGTTGTGAATAGAGGAAGATTTCCTCGACCTCAGGAGAAATATAAATGTCACACCAGTGGGATTGTCAACTGACAACTGATAATTACATCCAGGAACTCTGATGTCTGGTAAAATGGACTTGACATCAGAAAACGTCATCATCAACGTTAATTGCGCATCGACGTAATTCCATACATAAAAGAACGATTACATTTGAATAAGATGACATGTTAAGGAAATCATTTTGATATGCAGTTGATACTCCTGTAAAGGTATAGATCATAGAGACAATCAAGCTACGAACATAATTTTTCTAATTTTTTTTTCTCCTCGCTTAAATGTTGCCTTGCCTAAGGCTTATTTTGCCCATGCCACGTCGGTCGCTCTCTCTCTCTCTCTCTCTCTCTCTCTCTTTGTGAGTCCACGGGGAAAATGAAACACGATCACGCGCAAAATTGTGATCCTTTCCAATATATATGTATATGTATATATATATATATATATATATATATATATATATATATATATATATATATATATATATATATATGTATGTATGTATGTATATTATAAGGATCATTACTGATTTACTGAAGCATAAATGAACCAGCAAACCTTTCATTCTCTGAGATCAAAAGGGACGTGGGTGTGTCAGGCGGGTTTCGTCCCCAGAAATTCGCTACCTTTAGTAGTTAAGAATCTGCTCATTTTTTTTTTTTTTTAATAACTCATTTATTGCCAGCACGTTGCCAGCACTGTATGTAAACTATACAAAGTGAACCGTTAGCCAGGCTCCTCTGGCAGTAAGGGTCATGAATGCTCCTAGTAGCTTCATTAGACCTGACAGTGAGGGCCTTTTCCCCGACATGGACGTCCCTAGTGTAGGTTGGTACATATTAATCTATCATCAGAGATCTGCCTACGCAGGGCATCGAACCCTTTTGTTGAATGGCCTTGTAGCGTTTGATACGGGAAAAAGAGGTGTTAGCATGTCTAAAATATATGTTCGGGAGGTGAGAGGTGGAGTGAGGTGTAGAGGCAGGCAACGGAGGAGAGGTCAGGTGCCTGACTTCTGATGGGATCTACGTAGGTGATGCTGGTCGAGAGATGAGGAAGGTGTCAGTGATGCAGGAGAACTAGGTGAGTGAGGAGGGGGGAATGATACCGGGTTCATACTATGCTGGGCATACATGATGGTGAACGTAGGTGCTGATTGGCTCAGATGGTGTTGGTGGGTGCAGTTGGTGGAGGATGATGCAGGTGGTGGAG
Organism: Panulirus ornatus; assembly: GCF_036320965.1. Classification (NCBI taxonomy): domain Eukaryota; kingdom Metazoa; phylum Arthropoda; class Malacostraca; order Decapoda; family Palinuridae; genus Panulirus; species Panulirus ornatus. Next base: position 22,198,469 of record NC_092231.1, on the reverse strand, counting down.
GATATTGCAAATGGTGTATGTGGTGGGGGATGATGCAGGTGGTGGAGGATGATTTAGGTGGTGGAAGATGATGCAGATGGTGGGTGATGGTGCAGGTGGTGGGTGGTTGGGTGGTGGTGTAGATAATGGACGATACTCACGGAAGGGCCACCACCAGCTGTGGCTGTCGTCGTCCTGACCCTCGTCGTCGTCGTGTTCGCGCTCTGGGGTCTCTCGTTTCTCCCGGGCGTCTTGATCCTGCAACACCAAACATGAACTTGTATCAGTCATTACCTGCATTATTACGCTGCTTCACGTCACAATCACGAGGTAACAGGTAGTCTGGTGGTGACGGTGGAGCTGATTTTCGTTTGTGTGGTTGAAACTTTTGAAATGATTTATAACTGGTAGTTTACCAGGGCAGGCACCTCCCAGTGGTCTCTTATTATCCTAAAACACTGGCAAAGCTACTTAGATATCCAATTATTATTATTATTATTATTATTATTATTATTATTGTTATTATTATTATTATTATTATTATTATTATTGTCGTTGTTTTTATTATTATCATTTTCTTCTTGCAGAAGACTTTAGTCTTTCTTGAAATTCTGTTATACTATTTTGTGCCCTTATATTTGTTTTAGGCAGTCTGTACAAAATCTTACTCTCTCTCTCTCTCTCTCTCTCTCTCTCTCTCTCTCTCTCTCTCTCTCTCTCTCTCTCTCTCTCTCTCTCTCTCTCAGTTCTGATATTCTTAGTTTATCGTGCATGCATCACATTGCTAGGTGGTATATACTTATATACTTTCATTTCAGTTCATCATTATGAAGATCTATACGAATGCAATGTACGTAGATCTCCAGTCCTTGACTTTCCCTAGGCTTGACCGAACCGTCATTATTTCATGCATTCTTCTACATATACATGATATCACCTGCCTTCTGGATTCATCTGCTCTTGTTGGCTACTGGTGGAGTTGCGGCTCATCTGTGGCCAATAACTCAGGCTTATGTTACCGTTTGTGAAGTTGTTAAACTGCCCCGAGAGATCTGCCCAGTTCCCCGACATCCTCTAGTACGTCAGTAGGCAGTTTAGTGCCCAGGGACGGTCTAGTTCCCCTTGTACATTATATCAGCATGCAGGTAACAGGCCTGAAGCTTAATCCATTTCCATCAGTCGGCAGACATTCTCACTCCCCCGACCCTCTAACCCTCGTTAGTATTAAGTCTTTGTATTTATTCTTATCAGTTTTGCTCTAATTCCCCACTTTATCACTCCCTTTCAGGCCCTCCTCCCTCTCACCTCCTGCAAGCTTTCTGCGTTCCTCTTGGTCCTCTTGTTGTCCTCCTCTTCCCGATCCTGCTGGCTCGTCTCGTCCGGCACCTGATTGGGTAGTGGTGATGGTGTGAGTGGAGGAATGTGTGTGTGTGTGTGTGTGAGGGAGTATGTGGGTGAGGGAGTGTGTGAGTGAGGGAGAGTGTGGGTGGAGGAGAGTGTAGGTGAGAATGAGTGTGATTGGAGGAGTGTGTAGGTGGGGGACAGTGTGGGTGGAGGAGTGTGTAGGTGAGAGTGAGTGTGATTGGAGGAGTGTGTGGGTGAGGAAGAGTGTGTGGGTGGAGGAGAGAGTAGTTGGAAGAAAGAATGTGGGGAGGAATGGGTTGAAGTGATGGAGAGGAGAGGAACAAAAGAGAAAAATGAACTCAGTAACTCGGTGAGAGACGCCATAGGCTGTAACTTGCAGACCAAACATCAAAGGTGTAGACTACGCTCTACTGATAACACATACTGAGCCTAGGAACGGCTGCAGTTACGACAATCAATTTACCTATGGAATACATATTATAATTAAACGACAGCAATCCTTAAAAAATTGATGTACTTTTTTTTCTTTAAATTCATAGAGAGATTAGTTGTGTATTATAACCTAGGCTAATGAAAGTGACTGGTGTTTACACACAGGATGAGATTAATAGTTGATTTAACCAGTGTCCTACAGCGTCCGCCCCTTACACTGTTTATGTTTCCCCTTGTATGAAATGCACGTGAGAAACAACGGAAACAAATAATAAGGAAATCCTTTCATGAAATAAGATAATACTTGGACGAAAGTGACGAAAATGCGCAAACAGTAATACGGATGATACAGCTCCGGTGAGCTCGTCCCAACATGACTTGTGATTGCACGAGAAAATTAGTTGTTGCATTAGATCTTCGTGGTTGTTAGTCTGACGACACTAATAGTTTGTGATATTGCCAAACATAAGCTCTGCCTGGACGTGACCAAGTACCGTAAACAGTGTTTTAAACGTGCACTGATCGTTTTAATGTAAACTGATAGAGTATGTAGACTCTCTGTAGTAGCATAAACAGCCAACAATATATCTTTAACGGATGGGATCGATGTATTTCAAACTGAATCACATTACGATTCTTGTTGGTTCCATAGGGTTGGTAAACGTGATTGTGAGACGCATTTCTTAATTTACTCTCGAAATTAGAAAGTAATGCATTTTAATTATCAGAAAAGAGAATAATTTTCTACGTGGCATACTTTGTTTCACATGAATTGGAAAGTATATACAAGTGAAGCAGAGTTACCAGTGTGAGGCAAGACCCGGAGAGCATTAGACAAAGTCCTGAGTACTTTTGTGTCTTCTAAGGATAGATGTAAATGCTCTGAACTTGTAACTTGGCGTTCAAACAAACGCTATGGACAGAAACGCTATCGACAGACTTCCAAGAGATTATGATCAACGCTGTCTTCATGAGTGGCTCCGCCTTCGTATAGTATTAGGAATGTTCAGTTGATGGATCACGATATACTTAACCAATCTTTTTTCGGCGAGGTTCATGGAGGCGATGACGATCTCCCCATTGCTGTGCCATCCTTATTCTTTTGTGCATACGTTTTTGGGCGCTAACATCCCTACATCACCAAGGAATTCCTTGTATGAAGTATTATTTACGTACCTTGTCTTCCACTTATAAAGAATTTACGTGTAATTGCCTCACTTTGTATATTGTTGGCTTGTATATTGTTGGTTACCAGCAGGTTATGACCATCATGCCAGATTATATACATCAAACCTATTAACTACAGAAACTATCTCCACTTCTTTCCATTTATTTCGTATAGCGTATTTCACATACACCTTTTCCATTTGTCTGAAATGCTGATGAAATGAGGGAATGTTATTATTTTCATGAAGTCTTTGCATCATTATGATTTATTTACTGTGATCGTTATTTTGAACGTAGGTCATCATCGTACACAGCCACAACTGTTGCTCGTGTCATCGTATACGTCGTAGTTGACATGAGTTTCTCGTTTGCTTTCATTCACAAGCGTTTGTGTGTCTCCCTTTCATATTTATGCCGGACGTTATGTTCTTGACTGCTCGTGTTATTCCGCCCAGTCGTCCCCCTGATGATTACATTCCTACCTTGAACAATGTACCGTCCCTTCCCGTGCCTCTTCAGTCATGACTCTCTGATGTAACGAGACAACCACTTATAATCCCCACATCACCTATGTAATGTCTCCTGCCACATAGAGAGCTACTCTACCCTTGCATCTCTCTTACAAGTCTACTCTCATTTAACTCCTCCCTCCCCAGTTATCCTCTACCAAGCTATTCTCTTTTGTCTGCTGTTTACCCCTGATCCAACTAACCAGTCCTTCCCCTAATGGTCGTCTTTTGATAATTCTTACTCTTACTTTACCCCATAACTACCCACTTAAAGCTATCACCGACTACTCTCCCCTAGCTAGAGTCTCTTGATTACCTTTCTTTAAATATTATTTTTTTTCTAATCATCCCAATAATCCTACCTCTCTCTCTGATTTCCCTTTAATACCCTCCATTTGACTACTACTCCCCAACAACCTTCTTTCTCACTATCATCCCCCTTGTTGCGCCTCGCCTCTTGAACCGCAACCTCGCCTCCTGCTCTCTCCCTGAACACCATCGTCGGAACCACCTTCCTCGAGCTTCCTGGACTACGACAACACACCACCAGGACCAAGAGCCTCACCTCGTCCTGATAAAGACCTGCGCTCCTCTTGCCTGGTCGTGGGGCGTAGTAGAATCTCTTCGGTGCTTCTGCGTTGCTGCCTTGAGATTCCTCTGGCTCTGGAGGGATCTAGAGGAGGGATTATCAAAGGTCAGAAGGTTACGAAAAGGTCACGAGGCAGCGTTGGTTTTGTGGGGCATTAAGAGACACGGGTTATATGGTTACGTAAGGTCACCGATTACGTGTATTCGTAAGATTATGTGCGTTCTGGGTCACGCGTATGTGTAGAGTCACGAGCTTTGGTGAGGTCAGGAGGTTACGTGAGAACATTGTTATTAAGGGTCACTTAGGGAGTAGGAGACAGTATGTCACCTGCTGAAGATGTTCATAGTCTCGAGTATCCAACAGATGACTGACATGAGTCTAGTCAGCAAGTCATGTGTGGTTATGACGGTTTGTGAAATCGTAAATTTGTTTGGAGGTCATAGATTATAAGACGTCAGGGATAGACCCCAATTTAGGGTATGTGTTGTGGAAGTTGTATGGATATATTTACATGCATTTCATCTGGACTATACAAACGTTACTTTGCAGATCTTAATTTTCAGAGCTGATAATTTCTGTGAAATCAACAGATCATTTATTAATGCAAAAAGAGACTCTGCTGTTTGCACTAACTTGTTTTCAGTAATAGACTTGGTAGAATCAACAGTGCACTGCAGTTAACATGGGCCACGTAAGTGGGTCATAGATCTTTACCATTTCTGCGAAGTCCGCGTCAGGGTACATGTTGAAGAGGAAGGCGAAGAGCTCCTGGGAGGAGGCGTCCTGCTCAGGCAGATCCTGTGCCCCGGACACGGCTGGCACGTCCTCGAACCCTGTTGGAGACAATACCTTATCACAGGAAGTCCACGTAGCAACCCTAGGTCGGTCAGAGTTCACGATATAGAACAGTTCTGAGATTTTTATATTCATATATATATATATATATATATATATATATATATATATATATATATATATATATATATATAATATTTTGATACTGGATTACCGTTTCCCGCGTTAGTAAGGTAGCGCCGGGAACAGACGAAAAAGGAGACAACTTCCGCTCTCGCAATTCTCTAGCTGTCATGTGTGATGTACCGAAATCATGCCTTTCTATCTACATCCAGACTCCACAGACCTTTCCACGGTTTACCCAAGATATTTCACATGCTCTGGTTCAGTCCATTCATAGCACGTCGATCTCAGTATATCACATCGCTCTAGTTCACTCAATCCCGTGCACGCTTTTCACCCTCTTGCATATTCAGACCCCCCAATCGCTCATTTTTTTTTTGTATTCCATCCTTCCATCTCCAATATGGTCTTTCCGTTCTCATTGTTCTCTCCACTTCTGATCTTTTGGGAGGATGAACAGCTGAGATGAGTGTAGATCGACTGCCGCTCCCAGAATCGAACCGATGCTCTCGATCCTTGGTTGAAGGAGTATCACCGTTCCAAGAAGATATCCGTGAGGGATTTGTTATCCTGGATTGCGGTAATCCTTCTAATGTTCCTCTCTCACATGGAGCATTTGAGAGTACCACACGCATGGTGTTCATGTGCTTTAACCAGGACTTCTGAAAGCGAGACATTATACCGGGTGTGTTAAGAGACAGTACGCGAAGTGAAGACACTTTCTAAGAAAAGAGAATATCCGATGAGGTTCCTCGGAAGTGTATTAGCGTGACATTAGCATAATTCCTATCTTCACCTACTTTCTTTCGTCATTAATACGCCTTCTAACTCCATGCAGCCAGTAAAGAAAAATCCCTGATTTTTTAGTCACTTGGCGTGTGTCTTCGTCAGGGAGAGCTGGAAATAGCAGCGTCGTTCTCTTTGGATACGGTGGGCCTTCTGTAAAACATGATCTGACAGAGGAGAATGCACTGGAGGCAAAGATTTTGGAAGGAATACTTAGGGTACAGCAGATTTTACGAGAAACTCTTAATAAACTTGCTGAGCTTGTAAAAAAGACAATGAAACCGTATATTTTGTGGAGTCTTGAAAGTAAGATTTTATGGCATTGCATATCTTGAGAGAAAGACTTAATGAAATATCGTTTAAGAAAAGACTCGGTGAAGTTGCTGATATTGTGAAGAGAGATTTTATGATATTGCAATTCTCTTGAAAAGTATTGCTCTTTCAGAAACTGAGAAACTGTTCTTGATTTGTTAAAAGTATATATATATATATATATATATATATATATATATATATATATATATATATATATATATATATATATATATGATACGTTTAGCTATAGTAATAGTTCGATAGCCCGTCAAGGAGCTAGGCTTCGATCATTTACTAAAAGTCGTTGAGAAGAGTCACAGAGGGACGAACCCATTCCATGTGAGACAAACGTATGAAGGGATTTAAACCCAGTGTCCCATACCGCTGTCATTCAGTGGCACTGATTCAGTATTAATGGTCGGCGAGGAGCTTGCCTAAAGTCTTGGGATCACTGTAGAGTCTAGGCGGTGGTAGTCGTCTCCGTTTGCAAATTGTGGTCGAGGTTGCGGGGTTTCGTGATCGGTTCGTTATTTATGCCGTGACTTGAGCGTGATTTTGTGGAGTTTCATTTTACTTTCCTTAGATTTTACATCAAGTTGGATTCCCTGGTTGTTTGGATGTTACGGGGTTACTGCAATTCAGTCGCGAAATGTTGACATTTTTATTTCTTGCTCAAAGGCTCTGGTTACGGAAGAAAAGACTTTTTCGAAGCTAGGCTGCAAACGAAAAGAAGAAAAAGGCTTCAAAAGGCGGGAAAGTAAAGAAAGAAGAGGAAACAATGATCAAGGAGTAACGGAGGATGTGGACAGCTTACCATCTAGAAAAAAAGAGGTTGTGTTGTTATGAACCAAGATGCGTATAATCCTTTGGTTTTTCTTTTTATCTTTGATGGACTAAACTGTAACAGAATCTCTCTGTTTTACGGTTATATCAAAAGCCTAATGATCTAACCCTTCTGTTGATGGGACGTGTGATGCTCCTGAGACTGACGTGTATTGACTCGTGAGGCACTTTCTCAGGTACTGAGTAGTGTTTATGTCCACTCTTATAGCTCGGTCTAGTGATGCATACATAGTATTCCACGTGATTTACGTGATGGTTTGTCGGGGATTCAATTACGGTAGTTATTTAGAGTTACTAATGCTCTTCACGATAGTCACTTCGGGTCGCTTACGGTAGCCACTTACGTTAACCACTCACGGTAGTCACTCACGGTAGCCATTTACCGTAACCACATATGGGAACCACTTACCGTAGTCAGTCACGGTAGTTGCTCATTGCAATCATTCATGGTAGTCACTCACGAAAGCCACTCACGGTAGCGCTACGCTCACAATAGCCGTATCAGCAGGAGCGTGAAAGGCGTGTACAGGATAGAGTGAACTGGAGCGATTTGGTATACTGGGGTCGACGTGCTGGCAATAGGATGAACCAGGGCATGTAAAGTGGCCAAGGTAAACCATGGAAAGGTCTGTGGGGCCTGATTGCGAATAGGGAACTGTGGTTCCGGTGCATTACACATGACAGCAAGAGAATGGATGTGAGCGAATATGGCCTTTCCTCGTATCATATATATTGTGTGTGTGTGTGTGTGTGTGTGTGTAATGATATGTAGCACTTTGTCTCGACCCATTATATTCTATGGGTAATACTTTGTTCAGTCAGCAACACGAGTTAATTGAAATAATTTTGTCTCAATCCTTAGGGCAGAGTGGGCTGAAGTTAATCACTTTAAAATCCCGGTTATGAACTACAGGAAAGCCTATGATTAATTCAGGTTACGTGAGGGTAATTAGACTTGAATTTTTAATAGTGATTAATATATGTTGGTCAATATGTAAGGGAGAAGACAAGTGACCTGGGTTTGGACATGACTGACCTCACAGGGCGGATGGTCGAGTTGCCTCTGGGTCACCTGTCACCTTTGTGTACTCCTGGGTAAGATGCCTCGAATTAAGACGAGATGGTGGAATCCAAAAGTTCCTCCATTCACGGAGACGGGATCTGAATCGTCGGCTGGGGAATCATCCTGTTACACTATATTTCTTTTGCTTTGTAAGTTGTCGTGAGTGAAATATCCTCCCTGCATGACTTCTGATGGTCCAGGAGGTTTCGATAGTCCATGTCGGGTTTTGATACTCCATGATGGGTTTGGGATGCCATGGAGGATTTCGCTACTCTATGTTGGGTTTCGATAGTCCATGCTGTGTTTTGATAGTCTATGCTGGGCTTTGATAGTCCACGCTGGGTTTTGATATTTGATGATGGGTTTTATTATCCCTGTTCGGTTTTTGATAGTCCATGGTGGGGTTTTAATACTCCATTCCGGTTTTTGGTAGACCAATCCACGTTTTATCACTTGAATGTCCCCTCGTCATTAACAATGCTATGTAGGTTGAATGATGTAGTTAGTTCGTCAAAAGGGCAGGGTGGCGACATTCGTGGACCGTATACTCTGAACCATCTCGGTCACTTACCATTATCTTCATCAAGAGCAGATTTAATGAGCCCAGGTGACTGAGGTCTCAGATCTTATAAGGTGTAGCTTGAACATGATACCCGACAGTACCTACACGACTGAGTACAATGTAGAACGTCTCATGAGAGATGGCTCAAGAAGTGAGTTGCTCCGGTGTATGTCATGTGGTCGGAGGCAATCTAGTATCGTGATCACAGAAATCTTATCAATTTCTAGCAACTTTGAATGAGTATATTTTCGGATTACTTATTTAAGATATTGCAAGAGGAAAGAGGGAAAGATTCATAGTTAATTCCAGTATTACTGATCAGGTGTGTGTGTGTGTGTGTGTGTGTGTATGTGTGTGTGTGTGTGTGTGTGTGTGTATGTGTGTGTGTGTGTGTGTGTGTGTGTGTGTATGTGTATGTGTGTGTGTGTTATCTAGATGTGCGTACATGTGTGTATATTGATGGTATATACATGCATGCGCTTCAACCGTTGAATAGCTGTATTTTCATGTACACATCAGCAGACATATATACATATGGACACGGTAGGTGCGTGTCTGGCGCCTAGTAACACTTCAGGACGAGAGGGCACACCCCACCTGAGGTGTTTAATAAACACTAAACATCACATCAGTCTCCCACAACGACTATGGATCTGAGACCGTTGCGCGCGGGGCAGCCAACTCCTGCAGCAGTTGGCGGGTCTTCGTGTCTACGTACCACATCATCCGCTTACTCTGGTTAACCGTTCAAATTACTCATTCTGTATTTATTTTCTGATATAATCCCTTGATGTTTATAGAGTTTCCGTGATCATTAATCATTTGTTTAAGACATTTCCTTTAATTACGTATGTTTGTTGGCCGCATCTCTTATCTGTGTTTCTTTACGAATCTTTGCATGTGAAAATTATGCAGAGCAATTCAAACAGCAGCAGATCACTGGGTCTTTCGAGGTTTAGTGTGGAGTACGTAGGAAACCAGATAGGTCTTTTTTGACTACGAAAGTGCAACTAATTTCACCTGTCTCTCTAATTACGAAAGTGCAGCTCATTCTACATATAAAACTAAAGACATATATCAGTCTATTTCTGAAGGCATTTGTGATGTTTCTGTGCAATGACTCAAGCTGTTTGTTTGAGACGTTCTCGTACGATGTCTTTGGTAGATTCGTCCCGAATGCACAACCTTGGTAAGTTATCAGCTGTATCATACCTGACCTGCCCTCGCCAGGAGAGAGCCATTGATCCTGCACACGTCTTACTTACTCTGCCTCAGCGCCACAACTCAGTAAAACATGATGTCAGTGAAGTAAATCTGTGGGTGGATGTGTACCACAACAAGACCTTTTTCTCGCTTTGTTTCTTTTTTGAGATTTGATCAAAAAGTTGTGGTAAGAGAACTAAGTCGAGTGCAGACTGGTTTGTGTGGCAAGAGGAGGTGTGTCGACCACGGATATGTCAAGTGCAGGTGCTTTGAATACATATGTGTCACAGACAGGTATGTTGGAGACACTTGCGTGAGGGACAGGTCTACCAAGAGCAAAGTGTCATATATATATATATATATATATATATATATATATATATATATATATATATATATATATATATATATATGGAAGCGGAAGTGGATCATAGGGTGGGGGAGGGGGCGAAAATTCTGGGGGCCTTGAAGAATGTGTGGAAGTCGAGAACATTATCTCGGAAAGCAAAAATGGGTATGTTTGAAGGAATAGTGGTTCCAACAATGTTGTATGGTTCCGAGGCGTGGGCTATGGATAGAGTTGTGCGCAGGAGGATGGATGTGCTGGAAATGAGATGTTTGAGGACAATGTGTGGTGTGAGGTGGTTTGATCGAGTGAGTAACGTAAGGGTAAGAGAGATGTGTGGAAATAAAAAGAGCGTGGTTGAGAGAGCAGAAGAGGGTGTTTTGAAGTGGTTTGGGCACATGGAGAGAATGAGTGAGGAAAGATTGACCAAGAGGATATATGTGTCGGAGGTGGAGGGAACGAGAAGTGGGAGACCAAATTGGAGGTGGAAAGATGGAGTGAAAAAGACTTTGTGTGATCGGGGCCTGAACATGCAGGAGGGTGTAAGGAGGGCAAGGAATAGAGTGAATTGGATCGATGTGGTATACCGGGGTTGACGTGCTGTCAGTGGATTGAATCAGGGCATGTGAAGCGTCTGGGGTAAACCATGGAAAGCTGTGTAGGTATGTATATTTGCGTGTGTGGACGTGTATGTATATACATGTGTATGGGGGTGGGTTGGGCCATTTCTTTCTTCTGTTTCCTTGCGCTACCTCGCAAACGCGGGAGACAGCGACAAAGCAAAAAAAAAAAAAAAAAAAAAAAAAAAAAATATATATATATATATATATATATATATATATATATATATAATCAATACTTGTGTGTTATTATCTGTTGGTGCCTATGCGGAGGAAGCTTTACAGCTTTAACCTTCCATTTTAACATTCGAATTATCCAATGGTAATTGCATTCACTTCGTTAAGCTTGCTTCACGTTCCCAGACGCGATCGTTGAAGAATAGCTTCCTCACGCCCCTCCGTCCTGTCCTCTTTCTTAGCCTCAAGTGGAGCCCTTTATGTTGTGGGTTTTCTTCAGGGTTCAGAGTATTGTTGTACGGTAACCTCAACATGTGATCGTCTTGTGTCTTCTTGTCAGTCTCTTTGTAACTCCTCTCACTCAGGTCTGGTATCGCTCTTGTTGCGTTCCCCTGGATCCTTTGTAGGTGTTTTGTGTGGCTCCTCATGCAAGGAGATCAGGTTATATTGCAGCATGTTCCAGCTTAGGTTGGAATGTACTTGATGTAAATATTTTCTTGAATTGCTCACATGGACGGTTGGGTAAGACTGGAGGCGGCAAGTGAGGTGTTCCTATCAACCATATCTCATTGAGGCTTCAATCTCCCTTATCTGTTATGAAGAATGTGGTTGTTGGGTCGCTTGGGCTTTAGGCTTATCAACAACCGAAAATCATTAAGATCGGCAACCTTATGATACATCCACTAACAGATAATTATCTGATTCCTTCTGGTGTTTAGGATAATCACTAGACCTTCTACATGTCTCTTCTCATGCATGAGGCCGATGATGAATGACTAAAGCAAAATTACATTAATTTGGAGACTGTGACGTTCTAGTGACTGAACGAAATATGTTTTGAATGGTCGCCTAAACAGATTAGCAATTGTATCATAATTTGAATTATTTCATTATTATTATTATTATTATTATTATTATTATTATCACTACTACTACTAAGAACTCGCTACACCGTAGGAGAGAGGCATTACCTCCGGACATTACCTCCGCGCTCCTCTCGGAACATAACGATCAACAAAGCACACGTTCAGATTATGCTCCGCCGCTCCTGTGTAAGTCCTGCTCAAGATGCCATATGTTTCTAAGAGGTACAAGGTTATATCTGGTGGCAGCCCACTGTGTGTATTGTTATGTGGTGGCTGCTGCTAGCATGAGGCCACAGAAGCGCGAGATATTGACAACTGGACCATCTGTATAATCCTCAGCGACTTGATTCCCTTCGGAGGATTCGAATGAGCTTCGGAAGATATTACACTCACATAACAATGGGAAAAACCCGCTATTTACGTTTTCGAGTTGCTCTCCATCATTAAGTTTGGTCTCGAAGAAAGAAGTTTTCCCTGGACGGTAACGTACTTGCGTAGTAAGACTGCGTCTTTGTATATGTTGATAATTTGATGTTACTGAGTTATTGACACGACTGTTGGATGTGACACATCTCATAGGTTATGTTACGGGACGGGTATATTACATGCGCACGTCGTACTGGCGACAAAAACATATTTTACTTTCTTGATCACGACGGGAGAGTTCAGAATCTTAACATTGAACTACATGTTTATTGTTTCACGAAGGGCGATCGAAATTTTTCATCAACGTTTAGTTTTAGGTTAGATCAAATGAGCTCACTTAGGTTTTCATAGGTTACAGAATAATGCGGTGTAAAACGCAAGGAGCAATGTCCAAAGTCTCCAGTGTATGTTTACGTTGGGTCGTGGCCGGATCCTTAGTCACTTTAAATTCTGTGGTCACACCCGTGACATTGCCCGCCGTTGCTTTTTGGAGACCAGACTCGTAACACTGACTCATTTAACTGAATAGGATTTCAGAACCAGTCTAGATAGATTGGAGATAGAAAGTAAAAACAAATTAGACAAGAAGTGAAATAACAGATGTCGTGGAGTTGCACACAAGCGTCAAGATGAAAGACCAGCCCCAAATCTATCAAACACCTTGGCCGGCCGGGCCTCCCTCCCCACCACTCGCTCCACTTCATCAGCCACTTCGTCAGGAGGCCATGAGAAATTTGTTTGTAAGCTCAAGTCAGCCAGTTAGTTCGTCCTTGGCCGGGTTGTTCGGAGGCGCTACCTGCCAGGGGGCTCATAGATCTCACTACGGTGTGTTGATCGCTTACTGCTGCTGCTGCCTCAGTAGGGAGGGTCATCCACCTTGGTGTCGATGGATATCCTTCTTCTACGTGTCCGTCAAGGTGTATGTACGAACGCGCCATTATTGTGTCTGTTCTCTGGTCGTGTTTGTCGGATGTCTGACTCGTTTATATTGTAAGTGGGTTGTTGTGCAGGATTCATGACTTGTTTCCCTCGACTAAACAGTACCAGTTGATGATCATGATAACACGTACACACGGTTTGTGTGTATATATATGTGTGGATGTTTGTGCTTCGCCTTTTGCTCCTGCCGGAGGCCGCCATCATAACTAGACCATAACTTCTTCAGCTCGACGGTGCGAGCATTGAATACAGACAGCGTGGCGACCCTTGGGTTATAATGGCGTGACCTCTGACGCTTGTGCTCAAGGGGTTAAACTCACGCAGCATTACCTCCTATTCTCCTGAGCTGTCTCCATGTTACGACAGGTATTAGGAACGTAAGTTAACTAAGTCATACATCACAGGTTTTTCTTAAATCTACTTCCCATGTACTCCTCAAGTAACATCACTTTGTCAGTCTTCCCATGCCCATTTTTCCTCCCTTGCCTTACGTCCCTCACTGTTACAGAACTCTATCGTTTCATGATGCCAGTTGTACCTCAGATACCCCAAGAACTCACTCTGACTCCTGCTCCTGACCTCCTCATCATCACGGGACGTAGGCCTGTCATGCTCACACACTGAGGTGGGCCGCATCATAACTCCCTGACATACCATACGTGCAAGGACACATTTCCTGTCATCGTTTTTTCCTCCATAACTCCAACAACTCGACCTTCTTCGGATACTCTCAAACAATTGAACTTGAACTGCGTCGTCCAATACGACAGCTTTTAAAAGCTTCCTAAATTGCGTTTCGTTCAGTCATATGATCCTTAATTCCACTGCGGAGTAATTACTTTTCACGATCAACATTTAAGGACAAGAGACGTTTGTCAGTGAGTGTGTAACCGATGCCAGGAGTAAAATCAAACATATAGCTTTAGATTCAAGCCTGCTTTGAAGGAAACCGTCGAGGGAGGGTATTGATCATTTTGAATCCTTATATCGAATAACTTTATTTCTTTTTCAAAGCTGAGTAAGTTAAGGTCTTGTAGACGGCTTTCATAAAACTGGTTTTAATCCCTCGATGCTGTGCTGTGTCTATCTTGTCTGTTTTTCTTATCACGTAGGCTGACCGAAACTGTACATAGATGTCAAGGTTGGGACGCACCAGTGAACTTTTAAAGAGTGAGGATAAGTCTTTTATACTTGAAATCGAACGCCATGCCGGTGAAGCACAGTATTTTGTTTCCCTTTTCCACTCTTTATACGAACCTCTTACCTGCTTATAAGGTGAGACCTCCTCATGAATGCTTCCGGGGTTCTTCACCACAACCAACACTTATTTCCCCGTCTTCTGCCTTCTTACTTACTTTTCCGTCTTCGTTACTTGTATTCCTCTGCCAAGACTTACGAGCATAATGTCGTTCGCGTTACTCCAACGATAAAGACGGGGAATAACACTTGGGTGTTCAGAACTCTTGCTCGCTCAGTGCTCCTCACAAGTCGTTCATTCTACACTAAGCTTCACTCTACTACAAGTACTTTATAAACGTGCTAAAACCTCTCCCAGGTAGCTCTATGTCATGTCTTCTTTTTCATTCAGTTGAATGTAACGTACTTTACTGCTTCCCGACAATATTCTCACCTGATACTGGCATGATGTAATGTGTAATTAGCGACCGCCGTGTGACCATAATCCACTAGGCTTACTTTTCTGTACCTTAGTACATTTTCTGTACCTTAGTACATTTTCTCGCTCATCACGTGTCATCTGTTCCACCAGCTGTAATGTCACATTTTTCCTTAGCAATCAGGGTAATGCATTTTAGGATTTAAGCCACAATATCCACCTTTAGTCAGAAAGTTAGAACCAACGTAGTTTATATGAGATATTGGACTTAATCGAATGAGATGATCATTATCTTCGTATCAAGGACTATGTATTGTGGGACTGGCTATGTTTCTTAGAGTTTAGGGTTTCCTTGGACTTGAGCCGAGGCATTTTGCGATTTAAGCTTATATACGTTTGGGTTCAGACCCATAGATTCCAGTATTGAAGCCTATGTGTAATTATGGGCATTCAAGTCCGAAGAATTCAGAGTACTTTTCAGGTCTTATTAGGATTTAGGATCTTATACCTTAAGATTTAATTCCTTTAACTTTACCATGTATGACCATGGCTATCACGTTCTGAACCTATGGATGGTAAGATAAGACTAAGGGTTGAGGTACGTCCAGAGTCTTGGCCGTCCTTCATCTACTTTCGCACACCATTTTACTTGAATGTTTATGAAGCGCACGATACTTATCTTCTGATTCAAATGTAAGATATAATATTCATTCTCCACACCTAAGACATCAGCTTAAAGGCCTTTAACAAACTAACCTCGTTCAAAACACTTACTACTTCAAAATTTGGACAAGTAATGAATACCCAAGTGTACTCTGAAGACATTGCGTCCAGTCTACCCTGTACTAAGCCTCACCTACTCAGTCAGCTGAATATCAAAAGCGCACATAATAAAGCTACCCAAAATAGAGCTTTCAGAACAATCACAGGCTGCCTAGCCACCACAACCATTCGCCAGCTGCATAGCGAAACAAAATCTCCGACAAAATAATCTCACCTCAATAATGTCAACACTCGTTTCCTGGTTCTTTGCTTCAGCACTTGACCCTCTCCCCTCCAAACCACGCCAGAACCATGCACTAACCCCGAGGTAGAAATAGAAACTTTACACCTTGATTCAAACTTCAGCAACTTATATTTACAGTACCCTCCCACACCCCACTCCCTCACCAAAGATGACAGTGACACATCAAATACACAACAAAATGATTCGACTCGCTAAAAACCTGCCCTCCCGCCCTAGTCTTGAACATCACTGCACCATACATGCACCATCTTCATACTACACTCCCCAGGAATGAACAAGATTTCCCACCCCTCACATTTCCCCTCAGCTTCACCACTCATGTCCATAGTACTTCAGCATATCACAAGACTCCTTACGCCTACGATGCAAACTCCACACCGAATGAGTTGTCGTGCGCGCAACTTACAGCCACGCAACATCACCACAGTTCTTGACCCCCTGGTCCTGCCCTCTGGACCAGATTGCAGCAGGAGCCTCATAAAAGGGAGTTGGTGAGTGGGCTTTCGAGCTATAAACTGCCGGAGTCGTTCAGGCTGTCTACCGCAAGCTACGTACATCCACCAGATGATTTTTTCGAACCTAGTTTCCCAGGTGGTGAAGATCTCCACCAGATGATTTTTTCGAACCTAGTTTCCCAGGTGGTGAAGATCATTCTAAGACCACTCCCACCTTCATTATGTATACACAGGCCATGTAGAAGGGGATCCTGAAGCAGAAATATAATATTTTAACTGTTCTCTTTGTAAAACAAGGGAATTTTTGATAATAAGTCCGCTGCCTTTCATCACAGTAATTGAAAAAAAAAATCAGATAAGCTTCATATTTGTCAGATATTAAAATTTTTATCATAATAAAGTCTCTCTCTCTCTCTCTCTCTCTCTCTCTCTCTCTCTCTCTCTCTCTCTCTCTCTCTCTCTCTCTCTCTCTCTCTCTCTCTCTCTCTCTGTAAAAGAAAGAACTATTGGACCAGAAGAATGGAGACAGTCCTTCCTGTAAAAGCCACTTTTCTCGCTTTTCATGGATCGGACACATTAGAATAATTGATGTCAAGAGAACAGACGAGTGTAAGGGAGTTGGATAACTGTGATCACTGTGGGAGTACACGACCCGTGGGTGGGTGATCAATGTGGGAGTACACGACCCGTGGGTGGGTGATCAATATGGGAGTACACGACCCGTGGGTGGGTGATCAATGTGGAAGTACACGACCCGTGGGTGGGTGATCAGTGTGGGAGCATACGACCCGTGGGTGGGTGATCACACAGGAGGCCGATATCAAATATGCTGCAGAAGTTTCGTGACTGGACTTAAAGAAGCACGGAGAACTGATAGAGAAGGTACAGAGGAAGGAAATATGGATAGTACCACTTAAAGAGACGTGACTTACAATGAAGAGTTGGAGGCTATATGTTTGTCCACCATGGATGATGTGAACAATGGATGATTCTTCCAAACCCGCGAAGACAGACCAACCTGAGGCCATAGCGTGATAATAAGCAAGACACGTCTTAGACTGTATATGAAGAAGTTCTTCGACGAATGGTGGAAGAATGGAATACACTGAGGGATGAAGTTTTGAATGCTGGCTGTGTACATAAATGTAAGATAATTGAGAAGGCTTAAGGAGTAGCGTCCCAAGAATGTTAAGAATTCCCTCAACGTACCTTAGTAATAGGTAATTACGCACATCACACACACACACACACACACACACACACACACACACACACACACACAAGATAGGAATTGCTGATGGTACAGAATATGAGAAGTAATGAAAATAGTGGGCGTGGAGGGAGGCAGGAGCAATTTTGGGCCTGATGAACAGACTCAGAGGGAGATGACTGTTACAGTGGGACAGAGCTTATCTATGGACGCTGAAACGAGAGTAATAAAGTGAAGCCATGGAAGGAATGATATGCATTGTCAGTGACGGAACATTTTGGGAAACTTATGGTACGGTGAAGTAAAAGTTTAGAAAAGTGCAGAGCCTACAAGGATCAGAACTTGCGAGCCAAATGGGGGATCTTTTAGGGAAAGTCAGAGACATGAAAGATGACGATTCAGCATTGAAGACTAAACAGGAGAAAGGATGGCACCAGAATGAGAAAAAATAGGAAGCATTTCTTTGGCTCTTTCAAATATCAGACATCCATAAGTGTCAGGGAATAATGGTAGAGGTTTTGTTCAACACAATACAGACTGGGGAGGGTAACTGTAGGAGAGAAGGACATAATGGTGTTGATCATATATAATCCTCCAAAGAACTATAATGAACCGAATGAAATCTACAGTGCATACAATGAAAGAGCGATCAAGATAGTACAGCAAGCAGTAAAACATGCATTCCTCAGATTATGGGAATTTGGATTTTTGTGGAGACAGAGTCTTGGAGGCATCAGTTCGTAAAGTTTATACCAGAAAATTTCCCATACCAGCATGACAATTACCACTCTAGGATCAGACTGATACGTCATCATTGCGAAATCATATCGCCACACATAGCAGCGAGGATATTGATGAGCGTATATTTGATACTCGAGTTGGAAAAATGATCATGTGATGCTGCAGTCTGATTAGTTTAGGTGAAGACATGAAATGGACAGCGGTGAAGCCTGACACAAACATGAGAGATAAACATAGATATTATACCGGACTCATTCATTCTTCTAACATAAATTGAGATACGAAGTTTGATCGCCAGAAACCGAGGCATTGTGGAGAAAATGCCTGTGAAATTTACAAGGAATGAATAGGAATATGAGAACTTTTAGCCTCGAGTATAAAGTGAGAAGTTAAAAAGGAAGGGCAGTTTAGTATATGATGTCTAAGACGAAGGAACTTAGCTTTGACGAAGATATGATCACTGGCTTCCAAATAACCATTAACACTCAACATTCCTAGTACACTCCCCTCACAATATACTTGGCACTCAATTCTTTGCAGCCATCCAGACCATCCTATAACTAGCCGCCAACCTCCAAATAGAAGTAGAATGCTTACCCCAGCCTTACGCCTTAGCATCCTATACTCACAGACCTCTCCACCCCCAACACTAACCAAACATATGCAAACTGTGATATAATACAGTAGAGAAGGATTTTTCCAGTTAAATACTCCCGCCTTTCAGTTGCCTCCTTCTACGACACACAGGAATACTTAAGGGAGTGTGAGTAGATCATCAGTTTTGAAAATCTTCAGTAAATGGGATTGAACAAATAGTGGCCACATATGACTAAGTACTGAAGTCTCTGGTCTTACTCGAGCAATAACATGCGAGAACAGAATCTGGTAAAATTCTTTAGTTCAGTGAGGTAGCATCTATGTGCCTGAAACATCGACTTGCCACATATAACTTCCACAAGAGCAAAAAAACTCTGGACTGAATAATCACGTAAATATGTTTATTGTAAATTAGACCTGAAAATGCAGTATTTACGTTGTTAAATTTACACCTGAAGGAGAGATGAGTATAACACACGCATTCTGCAGCAGGGGGGGAACTTGTGTACCTTATAAAGTGAGTAACAGTGTTCATGGGTCTTTTGGGGGTTTTATTTTCCAATGGCTCTTAGTCCTCATTATCGGTCATTGCATAAAGTTATCTTGAGTTTTGAACACGCTAACAACAGTGTATGCGTGTGTGTGTGTGTGTGTGTGTGTGTGTGTGTGTGTGTGTGTGTGTGTGTGTGTGTGTACTCCTGAGGATAAAGATAAGGTATATATGCGGTGTTAGTAACAGACGGTGGCAACACCACGGGAAAACTCTCTCCCCGCAACACATATATGGTAATCATACGTGAACGGAAGCTCGAAATTATATGAGGCAAGGCAGTATGTTGCCAAGAGGAAGCGCTTCTTCAGGAAGAGGGTTGGAGGCTCATGGAACAAACTGAGTCAGAAGAAAGTAAATGACACTTGTACTGCTGGATGGTTTAAGAGCCTATATAACAAATGCAAGAATATGAAGTGGGTTCCCACAACTGTAAAGTTACCTCTTCATATGTGTAAATAAGATCAAAGACACATACATAAAGAACACACAACCCGATACAAGTAGAACCATACGACCAGGTCATCTACCAGAGAACAACGACACTTTTACCAGAATAACCCAACGGGGAAGCAGAATAGATCAAGAAATTGCGCCAAGGATACAGAGGAGAGCAGATCTGGTGTGATGTAGAGGACAGCGGCAGGTCCCGTGATCGGAACAGCCACAGCGACACTCGCCGCGCCCCCCCCCGAACACTGCCGGACTCGCCTCCCTCGTAACGTAGATGAACAAGTGCAATTACCGTGGGACATTAGCTGGGCCAACACCAGCAGGGGCTCCCAGGTACGTTTAGCACTTTACTGGACTTATGCAACGCTACTTTAATGGTAGCCGTGGACATAAGGTCTCCTCTTATACAGGGTTATGATGTGACTATCATGCATGTTGGTTGTGAATATTGCCCATATAAACATATGCAATATTCATATGATATGTAAGCTGTGGACATAAGTAATTAAGAGTTTGTTGATAGTATTGGAATATGTGAAAAAAAAAAAATGTTGGATTTGAGTCATATTGTGTGTGTGTGTGTGTGCGTGTGTGTGTGTGTGTGTGTGTGTGTGTGTGTGTATGTGTGTGTGTGTGTGTGTGTGTGTGTGTGTGTGTGTGTGTGTATCGGCACACTCATGAAACCTTTGTTCTCAGCTGTGTCCTGTGAACGCAGCTTAAGGAAAGATGTAGTGAAGTTAATGAGGTGTTATCCTGCCTTGTAATGTGACTTTGGGCTGTCCCAGATTATGATTTGAGGAAGTTATACATGGGAAAACTAGATGACAGGCAACCTGATGGTCTGTGACGAGGTTATTTTCTGGAGAAAGGACACGAGAAAACCAGAAGACCTGATGGTCTATGGCGAAGTTATCTGCTGGAGGATACTAACATTATCTTAAATTCCTAAGCTATGTAACTGGAGGCAGGATAGTACAGCACTATGTCAATGTAAACTTTAAGGGATTGGTGGATGTAGATCGTACCATGTTGACATGACCAGAACATGAGCCTGAGAATTATCCTGACCTGGGACATGAAGGATCAGTTCGTGTGTCCCACCACTGGTCGTCACGTGAGGAGAAATTCGTGTGTACAAGTGCACTACTAGTGGCTCTGGACGTGAGAGTCGAGTCCGCGTGAACATTCCTATGGTGTGACGTGTGCGTGGACGTCATCTCTCCCAGGTGTGTGGCATTACTGAGGGTTCGACATCACTGGGCTCTTCCGACACTCCTTGGGGCTCTCCATCAGCTGTGTGTGTGTGTGGCTAGGCCGGGTGATCTGGAGGGGTGAGGGAATGCCTCGCGGGTCTGGGACGCCTCATGGGCCCTCTTTGTGTCATGGTAATTAGCAGTAATTACTTGCCGGGGGGATGGAGGAAGGGGAGAAGATGAACACCGAATTGCGAAGCCTCAGCCACAGCTGCACTCAAGCTTAGCTTCAGATATTCAAGGATTGTATGCTGAGAATAAGCTGTATCGTCCATCCCTGAAGCTGCCAGTGTTGGAGAGTCTAGATGTAGTTCATACTACGTACCCTGAGGCCATACCCTCGTCTCGTACCACTCATCATCACACGGTCACCTCACACCTTCACTTTACTCATTACCTCACCCTGCACCCTCATCTGACAACCTACATATCACACCCATCACCTCACTAAAGAATTACTCATAACCTCACCTCGCACCCTCACATTACAACTCGCATATCACACTCATCACCTCACTACAGGATCTTCTCATTCATACCTTTCGCCTCCCTCACTCCCTCATTAATTTTCCTCTGCGTCCCCACAACACTCAGAGATTACTGTTTAATTATTCACAGAGAGAAGTGCAGGAGTAATGTGGTTAGTCTGTCTGTTTGAAAAATGTCAGGTGAACCTCTCGCCTGTGTCTGTTCAGAGGTGTGCATTTGTCTGTCTGTCTCTCTCTCTCTCTCTCTCTCTCTCTCTCTCTCTCTCTCTCTCTCTCTCTCTCTCTCTCTCTCTCTCTCTCTCTCTCTCTCTCTCTCTCAATTAATTTGATTATGGTTAAGCACTTCTCGGTGTATAGCATTGTTTTGCTACTCTAAGAATTCAGAGAGAGAGAGAGAGAGAGAGAGAGAGAGAGAGAGAGAGAGAGAGAGAGAGAGAGAGAGGGACATACACACACACACACACACACACACACACACACACACACAGGGGTGTTGACGGCCTCTGCCGACATGAGGTTACACCGTGAGTGAGGTCACCTTTTATGAGGGTGGAGAAATGGGAGAATAGTCTCAGTCTCGTCAAAGAACTTCCCACTCCGGAGGAATCCATCATTTCCCCCCAGCTAGAGGTAGCGCCACCGTGGGCTGCAGGAGAGATCCCAGGAAGGCGATCCAAGGTAACATCAGAACGTTTTCTTATAAAGGAGGCTCTGGAGAAATTATAATGAGCGGGTATCAGTAAACTTCAGGGAGGGTCAGAAAATGTTTTGGAAGGAAGTTACCAGCGTTAGAATAAGAAAGCAAATTGGGACAACGGTGGAGGAGGCAAATAGTGAAGTGGTAACAGGTAATGATAAGGGGAAGAGGAGATGGAGTGAGTACTGTGACTGATCGTGGAATGCGTTTGATCATAGGATGGCAGATGTAAGGTGTTTGGGTCGGGGAGGTACGCGAAGTGAGAGATGGGTCGGGGAAATACTCGAAGTGATAGGTGGCAAGTGGTCTGGTGAGAAAAGAAGAGAGGTGGTGAGAGCCTTACGATTGGAGTGATTGGTATTGCAGTTGAATTTCTTAAGAAAGGAGTGATTGTGTTGTTGATTGGTCAGTAGGATTTTCAATGTATGTATGGATCATTGTGAAGTGCCTGAGGATCGGCGGAATGCTTGTATAGTGCCACTGTATAAAGGCGAGGGGGATAAAAGTCAGTGTTCAAACTACAGAGGTGTGATTTTGTTGAGTGTGCCTGGTAAGTTGTATGGGAGGCTGGTGGCATGCATGAAACATCAGATTGAGGAGGTACAATATATATATATATATATATATATATATATATATATATATATATATATATATATATATATATATATATATATATATGAGATCTTCCTCTGACACCACCACACCAGTTACCTGGCCTATCATAACACCTTGCCCTGCCTAATCCTGTTGGTAGTTTTACATGTTTCTCAGCCATATTGCATATAATTTCGTTAAATGAAAATTGGCCCTCAGAGACATTAGAATTATGCACAAACCTAATGAGACTGGATTCGACAAGTCTGCTTAATATGATTATTAGATAAAAAAATAATGTTAAAATCAATAGTGTGGTCAAAGTTCTTTACGTGTAAGAAAGTAGTATTTTTATTGTATTCTATGTTCGCATCTCTCTTATGCTCATAGATTCATTTACTGAAGTCTTTCTGTGAGCATAAGGGAAATGTGTGGGTAAGAAACGATGAAAGTGCTGACTTCGTAAACGAGACTTTGACCATAATACGTGTCAGAAGTGGAAGGAACAAGGAGAGGCGGGAGACCAAATTGGAGGTGGAAGGATGGAGTGAAAATGATTTTGAGCGATCGGGGCCTGAACATGCAGGAGGATGAGAGGCATGCACGGGATACAGTGAATTGGAACGATATGGTTGACGTGCTGTCAATGGACTGAACCTGGGTATGTGATGCATCCGATGCAAACCATGGAAAGGTCTGTCGGGCCTGCATCCGGATGGGGGGCTATGGTTCGTTGCGTTACATATGAGGGCTAGAGTATGGATGTGAGCGGATGCGTCCTTTTTTCGTCTGTTCCTGTTGTGTGTGTGTGTGTATTTATATATATATATATATATATATATATATATATATATATATATATATATATATATATTGCTTTGTCGCTGTCTCCTGCGTTAGCGAGGTAGCGCAAGGAAACAGACGAAAGAATGGCCCAACCCACCCACATACACATGTATATACATACACGTCCACACACGCAAATATACATACCTATACATCTCAACGTATACATATATATACACACACAGACATATACATATATACACATGTACATAATTCATACTGTCTGCCTTTATTCATTCCCATCGCCACCCCACCACACATGAAATAACAACCCCCTCCCCCCTCATGTGTGCAAGGTAGCGCTAGGAAAGGACAACAAAGGCCACATTCGTTCTCACTCAGTCTCTATCTGTCATGTAATGATGCACCGAAACCACAGCTCCATTTTCACATCCAGGCCCCACAGAACTTTCCATGGTTTACCCCAGACGCTTCACATGCCCTGGTTCAATCCGTTGACAGCACGTCGACCCCGGTATACCACATCGTTCCAATTCACTCTATTCCTTGCATGCCTTTCACCCTCCTGCATGTTCAGGCCCCGATCACTCAAAATCTTTTTCACTCCATCTTTCCACCTCCAATTTGGTCTACCACTTCTCCTCGTTCCCTCCACCTTGGTCAATCTTTCCTCACTCATTCTCTCCATGTAACCAAACCATTTCAAAACGCCCTCCTCTGCTCTCTCATCCACACTCTTTTTATTACCACACATCTCTCTTACCCTATCATTACTTACTCGATCAAACCACCTCACCACATATTTTCCTCAAACATGTCATTTCCAGGACATCCACCCCCCTCCGCACAACTCTATCCATAGCCCACGCCTCGCAACCATATAACATTGTTGAAACCACTATTCCCTCAAACATACCCATTTTTGCTTTCCGAGATAATGTTCTCGACTTCCACACATTCTTCAATGCTCCCAGAATTTTCGCCCCCTCCCCCACCCTATGATTCACTTCCGCTTCCATGGTTCCATCCGCTGCCAAATCCACTCCCAGATATCTAAAACATTTCACTTCCTCCAGTTTTTCTCCATTCAAACTTACCTCCCAATTAACTTGACCCTCAACCCTACTGTACCTAATAACCTTGCTCTTATTCACATTTACTCTCAGCTTTCTTCTTTCACACACTTTACCAAACTCAGTCACCAGCTTCTGCAGTTTCTCACATGAATCAACCACCAGCGCTGTATCATCAGCGAACAACTGACTCACTTCCCAAGCTCTCTCATCCACAACAGACTGCATACTTGCCCCTCTTTCCAAAACTCTTGCATTCACCTCCCTAAGAACCCCATCCATAAACAAATTAAACAACTATGGAGACAACACACACCCCTGCCGCAAACCTCCATTCACTGAGAACCAATCACTTTCCACTCTTCCTACACGTACACATGCCTTACATCCTCGATAAAAACTTTTCACTGCTTCTAACAACTTGCCTCCCACACCATATATTCTTAATACCTTCCACAGAGCATCTCTATCAACTCTATCATATGCCTTCCCGACTCGAGAGCCAACTTCTATGTTTATGAGGCTCCTGCAGCATTAAGGTGTTTGTGGTGTTGTAGGGAAGGAAGGACCATGAATACTCATATCACTATGATCGCCAGTATCTATGTTGTCGGTTTGCAGGATCACAGTCACCGGGATCACAATCACCACGATCTCATTCACAGCTGGGTAGAAATTTTTGACGTCACTGTCATATCTATTTCTGTACTCAGCTGGTAGGAATTTTATTCACTCAAAGAACTTAAAGTTTCTCATATGAGACTAGATGTATCACGTGATTCTACGTTTTGTAAGATATGCTTAAGACTCCTTGTGATGGTTATCTACCGCGTAGAACGCAATGTCTCGTCTGGAGCATCCACAAACCAGCGAACCAAACATTTGTGGCCGCATAACTGTTGTTCCAGGGACCCCGGCGTCCCTGTGATGATATACCGCGCAAGGAATTAATGTGGAGTTCCACAGGTGTTCAGTATAGTAATTATGTCTCGTCATAGTTACCCCCTCACCAGTGATGTCCCGCCCTGTGTGTGTGTTTGTGTGTGTTTGTGTGTGTGTGTGTGTGTGTGTGTGTGTGTGTGTGTGTGTGTGTGTGTGTTGTTTGTTGACATAGTCGATCTGGATAGCGTTGGGCCTGAGGCAAGACATAATCATCCCTAGTGATGAGAATATATATATATATATATATATATATATATATATATATATATATATATATATATATATATATATATATATATATATATACACACGTCCACACACGCAAATATACATACCTACACAGCTTTCCATGGTTCACCCCAGACGCTTCACATGCCCTGATTCAATCCACTGACAGCACGTCAACCCCGGTATACCACATCGATCCAATTCACTCTATTCCTTGCCCTCCTTTCACCCTCCTGCATGTTCAGGCCCCGATCACACAAAATCTTTTTCACTCCATCTTTCCACCTCCAATTTGGTCTCCCACTTCTCCTCGTTCCCTCCACCTCCGACACATATATCCTCTTGGTCAATCTTTCCTCACTCATTCTCTCCATGTGCCCAAACCATTTCAAAACACCCTCTTCTGCTCTCTCAACCACGCTCTTTTTATTTCCACACATCTCTCTTACCCTTACGTTACTTACTCGATCAAACCACCTCACACCACACATTGTCCTCAAACATCTCATTTCCAGCACATCCACCATCCTGCGCACAACTCTATACATAGCCAACGCCTCGCAACCATACAGCATTGTTGGAACCACTATTCCTTCAAACATACCCATTTTTGCGCATTATATATGCGCACACCAGATGCGCAGCAGACTCAGGAAGAAGCATGTTAAGCACGATATAGTTAACTTGATATCTACCGTCGTCTTCCCTTGTGACCCACTTCTGATAACTTCTCAGAGACGCTTCCTTCACCATCAGCAGGATCTGGGAGGAATCGTAACAATAACACTGAGGGAAAGTCCTTCCACTCCAAGTTCTCTTGCTACTAGTACAAGTACCAACCAATCAGGAAGCTTTAGCTGAACGATTTTGTTGTCATTTACGTCCCTTCCGTCAATGACTGTCGTGGACAGGAACACGAATTTTGTTTGTTGTTAGTGTTGATCTATGTCTCGCTTGTCTGCCTCGCCGGAGGACGTCAGGTATCCGGCTCCATCTACCTGTCGTTACGAGATACCTGTGTTAGAAGAAATGATGAGGACCTGTCGGAGCCATCGTTAACCCGCTGGAACCATCGCTTAACCTCTCGGAGCCATCGTTCACCTGCAGGAGCCATCGTAAACCTGCAGGAGCCATCGTTAAACTCTCGGAGCCATCGTTAACCTCTCGGAGCCGTCGTTAACTTGCAGGAGCCATCAGTAAACCTGCAGGAGACATCGTTAACCTGCTGGAACCATCGTTAACCTCTCAGAGCCATCATTAACTTGCAGGAGCCATCGTTAACCTGCAGCAGCCATCGTTAAACTGTCGGAGCCAATCTTTAAGTCATTCGATAACGCTGCTGGGAAAACGTATCTTCGACCACCAGGCTCATCTGAGGGGAGAGGACCCACATCACTCACGTTTACCCTCGACGAAAACAGCATCTTAGCTTCATCCCTGGTCTCGGGCTGTCGGTGCGCACCCTTTTTATATGACAGGAATGCAACGTTTGTCCTTCTGATGTACAGCGTTTGGTGCTGTGAAGTAATAAGACGACCCAGCATTCGGTTTATCAAATGGAATCATGTGAGTGCAGAGAGCAGAGACAGAAACGCTGTGTTTTGACTAACACTGCCACCGGTAGCAGGAGTGATGATATACATACTGAGACAAGATGGATATATATATATGAACATATGTTACGGTAATTCTCACTTGGGAGTTACCAGGACCCATGTAATGCTGTCTTAGTTAGGGAAAGTAAGTGTTGTCCAGAATGAAAAACCTAAGTAAAACTGGATATTTTTTCCCCATGAAGTTCATTTTGGATTCCAACCGACGGTGAATGACGCTATTGTGAGGCGCAGGAATCATGAAAAGATCCTGTGGTGGGTGGTGATGCCTAGGGCATGTGAGTATCCATGAGAGGGACGTGGTACAGTGGCGGGCGGTGACAGTCGTACATGGCACAGGCAGTGAGTATAACCCACAGTTAACCAGACAGATGACCAGACGTACGTACAAAGGCAGACGGAGGGCCAAAATGAAAGATAAATAAATAGTTAGAGTGGTAGTTATGTAGTGGGAAACATGAATAAGTGGGAAACATAACTGGCTCCAGTAAGTCTCGTTGTTTCTTGAATGTTTATTGTTGTAATCGTCTTTGCTGTTATGACGTCATGACATGGTGATCTGCTGGTTATCATGGCATGGCTGAAGTGTTCTCCACTTTACGTACTATTGACTAAGCTCGGTGTGTTAACGACTGCTGTGCTGGGACCAGTCGCTCAAGTATTTACCGTAACTATCTTGATAATAATTGTCGTCAGTGATTTTGTTTGCTGTGTTTGTCGCGAAGATGTTTGTGTTGTGTTTGTTCTCCAGTTGTGGCGTAGGAGCAGCGGCTCCAGCGTCGACCTGGTCAGTCAGCAGCAACGAGGAGGAGACACAGAGAGGAGGAGGAGCTGCTGCTGCAGCTGGTGGTGGTGGTGTTGTAGCCATGACTCCCTCGTGTACTCTTCCCTGGGAGTTCAGTGGTCGGTGAAGTGGGTGATTACCCTCCTCCAGTGACTCTGGTCGGAGCATTCGTCTGAAGTAGGAGCACTAAGCTCTCGTCTTGATGTTCTACCCAGTTAAAATTTTCCCCTGACTGATTTTGGTTATGACAACCGTCTGGATGTAAGTTGTACGAGAGAAAGATTAAAAAAAAAAAAAGAGATTAAACATATCTACTGTTGGGACGAGTGTTGCATCCGTAGTGAACAGTGATAAAATATATATTAGTCTTGTCTTTGCTTGAGCGTCCTCAGCTTCTCCCAGTCTATCTCTGTTTGTCTTTATTCTTCAAAGGGAATACCTAACCTAACTCATGCTGAACCTCGATTTTCTTCCAGATGGCACATTCTCTCTCTTTCTCATTACACACACACACGCACGCACACACACACACACACACACACACACACACACACACACACACACACATATATATATATATATATATATATATATATATATATATATATATATATATATATATATATATATATATGTATGTATGTATGTATATAAAGGGAGAGAGAGAGAGAGAGAGAGAGAGAGAGAGAGAGAGAGAGAGAGAGAGAGAGAGAGAGAGAGAGAGAGTGAGAGAGAGATCAACGTACAGATAGGTATTATTCCTGGAGATAGGGGGAGAAGGACTCCTACCCCTGTATTTACTGCGTGTCGTGGAAGGCGACTGAGAGAGGTGGGACCAGGAGTGACTGGAAATCATCCCCTTCTGTTGATATCACCGCCTTGTCCCTGCGCATGCCATTATCTTCCATTTAACTCAAAAGCTCCATTTCATTTGTTGGCCTCACAAGTGGCTCCCCAGCACTCTAGTCTCTCCTTTGAAGTCTTCCGTTCCGGGTCTTATTTTGTCTACCTAAAACCCTTATCGTACTTTTTGATTCCTCAGTACACACTTTTTTATTTCTGTCTTTCACTCTATCCCACTTCCAGGCTTTGATCTGTCTTCTTCTTATGTTCACGCTTATCTTCTGTCCTGCCTTTCCCTACACGCTCTTCCTCTTCGTCCCCTTTCTATCATCCCCTACTTCGTCTCCATCATATATTCGTTCTGTGATCTTGCCCTCACAAGAGCTATCAACACTCTCTCTCTCTCTCTCTCTCTCTCTCTCTCTCTCTCTCTCTCTCTCTCTCTCTCTCTCTCTCTCTCTCTCTCCTCCCTCCTCACGCGTATCCTCACCCTATTTCACGGTCACTGTCTTCCCCTCACGTCAGTATGACGTCGTAAAGGATTTCATGCTCTCGCACAACGCGTCATATTTGTATGAAAAATAGCATTAAATTGGTGTACGTCGGTGGGGGAGGGAGCGAGACTTGCCCCGTTGCCGGCAGCCAGTGGAACCTCCGCTGGTACTGTACCGGCACACATTCCATCCTGAGAGACTCCACTGTTAACAGACCATCAGGAGAGACTCCACTATTAACGGACCATCAGGAGAGACTCCACTATTAACAGACCATCAGTAGAGACTCCGCTACCACAGACCATCAATAGAGACTCCAGGAGTAAGGACCATCAAAAGAGATTCTCTGAGTACCGACTATCAGTAGAGAGACTGTTAGTACAGACCATCACTAGAGAGCTACTATAGACCATCAAGAGACTCCGCTAGTACGGACCATCACAAGAGACTCTTTTATAACGGACTGTCAATAGAAACTCCGTTAGTACAGACCATCAGTAGAGCGCTAGTACAGACCATCAATAGAGAACCCTCTAGTGCAGACCATCAATTGAGACTCCGTTAGTACGGACCATCAATAGAGACTCTGCTGTTACGGACGATCAATAGACTACAAGTACAGACCATCGATGGAGACTCAGCAAGTACAGACCATCGATAGAGACTCTTCAAGTACATACCATCGATAGAGGCTTCCCTAGTACGGACTATCCCTATAGACTCCGCTTGTCCAGACTGTCTGTACCAGCTAGACTTCACTAGTGGGGACTATGTCAGTCAGTCTCCACAGGTGAAAACTCCACTGCCAGTAAAGCCTGAGCCGACAACCCACTAGTCGGCAGCAGAGACCCCGCCAAGGGTGACCGGCAGCAGAGACCCTTCCGAGGGTGACCGGCAGCAGAGACCCCCGCCGAGGATGACCGGCAGCTAAGATCCCTGTAAGGACCCCAGTCGAGGATTACCGGTGGTGGAAATTTCACACACACACAAAAAAAACTCCCCCTGCCAAAGAACCCACTGGAGAAACTATATCATTAAAGACGCCGGGGGAGAGAGACTTCATGAGTGTAGACCCCCCCAGAGTACAGAGAGTCTTCCAGTGGACTCTGCACAAGAGAGCCTCCAGTCACAGAGTCTGTGGACGGGACTAACACCAAAACAGATTCCGCTGATGGAGACTTTGGCAATACAGACGAAAGACAATGCTGCTTTGAAAGCCCCGGCGTATGAAAGGTATCTCCAGGACATTGACGTCAGCCTTGGTGATCGAAGGACGCCTGGTTGGTCGGTAGCAAACACACTTACCAGTTGCAAATACATGAAATGATAATGGCGATATCTGCTGTATACTTTTCATGGATGGAGCGTCAACCGCAGGATGGTCTGCATGAAGCGTCGACTCCAAAAGAAAAAAAAAGAAAATCCAAATCAATAAGTAAGGAATACGATCGAAGCCTTTTTGAGTCGCTTGTTGATTTTATATGATCGTTACATACGATGACTTTACTGAACCGGGGAAAAAAAAAAAGATTCGTGAAAATTCAGAATCGAATTCGAGTTATGAATTTCATGTGAGGATGATTTTTTTTTTTTTCGTCTAGTTCCCAGAGCAGCGGCCGTTGTGCCGCGTTTATATTCACTTTATAATTTTCTGGTCATTGTTCTCCAGCAGGAGGGAGGGAGGAGGAGGAAGCCCGGCATCAGTCGTGAGGGAGGAGTGAAGAGAAGTGGCTCGCGCGCGTCTTGTCTCAGCTCGCGAGGAGCAGAATGGAAAAGTCTTTTTATGATTCATAACGAGAACAATTGCTGGGGGGCGGTGTGGGGGAGGCGGGGTAAGTCACTCTTCTCCCTGCCCTTCCACACACACACACACACACACACACACACACACACACACACACACAGACACACACATATACATATATATATATATATATATATATATATATATATATATATATATATATATATATATATATATATATATTTATATATCACATATATGTCACGAAGACCGAATTTAAGATGGAATGGTGGAGCAAATTAAGATATTTAGTGCTCAGGGCCTGAACATGCAGGAAGCTGGAAAGTATGCGTGGGATAGAGTGAATTGGAGCAATGTGATATACAGGGGGCAACGGACATGCCGTCAATGCAGCCGGGGGAACCACTGAAAGGTCTGTGGGGGCCTGGATCTGGATAGGAGGTTGTGGTTTCGGTGCATTATACGACAGGTGGAGTATGAATGTGAGTGAATAAGGCGTCTTTTTGTCTGCTCCTGGCGCTCCCTCGTTGACGCGGGAAACGGCTAACTCGTATGAAAGTTGAATATATATATATATATATATATATATATATATATATATATATATATATATATATATAGTGAAAATCTATATTATGAAAGAGATTTTCCTGTCCGTCCGTCCATCCGTCTTCAGTAAACACGACAAGAAAGTTGCACGACGCAATAGAGTTAAGCTAACTCCATTACACAGTTGCCAATAATTCGTCCATTACCTTGGCGAGATAGAAATTACCGGCTGCTGGGCTGAAGTGTTTTCTGGGAAATATTTCGTTAATGAGCGGGAAGGCTGTGCCGGTAACATGGAGGGTATGGAGAGGTAAAACGGCGGGATGAAGACTTGGATCCACTGAACAATGCTATCAGCTGTTCAGGGTGTGGTGGCCGGGGAGGGAGTAGTGGTAGTGGTGAGGGAAGGGTAGGGAGGGAGTGATGATGGCAGTGAAGGAGGTTGTGGTGGCCAGGGTGGAAGAGCGTGGTGATGTCGAGGGAGCGCGTGTGGTAGCCAGGATGGGTAGGCGTGGTGGTGGTGGTGGTGAAGTAAGGTATGGTGGCCAGGGTGGGTGGGCGTGGTGGTGGTGGTGAAATAGGGGGTGGTAGCCAGGATGGGTGGGCGTGGTGGTGGTGGTGAAGTAGGAGGTGGTAGCCAGGATGAGTGGGCGTGGTGGTGGTGAAGTAGGGGGTGGTAGCCAGGATGAGTGGGCGTGGTGGTGGTGGTGAGGTAAGGGTGTGGTGGCCAGGATGAGTGGGCGTGGTGGTGGTGGTGAGGTAAGGGTGTGGTGGCCTGTGTGGGAACTGTAGTGGTGATTAGGGAGGTAGCCCTCCGCAGGAGCGAGCAGACGAGGGCCTGAAGGGCCCGAATCCTCTAGTTACTTTCAAAATTCTTATTGCTATAAACAGATAAGCTCTCGAGTGTGTACAGAACATGGTGAAGTGAACGAATAGATATAAAGGCGGGAGATAAACAGATAGACTGAACGGATACGGAAATTTATCTTGAGCTCTGACTGCATTAGCCTCGGGACAAAGGTTCAGTCATTGCGGATGTGACTTAAGTCGTTTAGAACCAAGGATGAACAACTGTTCAGGTGACTTGAGTCGTTTAGAACCAAGGATGAACAACTGTTCAGGTGACTCGAGTCGTTTAGAACCAAGGATGAACAACAACTATTCAGGCGTGTCTGTGAGTCTGGTAAAAGATGTACAACTGTCCAGGTCAGACAGTAATCATCTGGGGCTGAGACGGAATCTCTCTTCGGCTACGACTCTGTACACTTGGCTCAGGAGTACCGGTGCTGATCACGGGCACAGGAACTCACCTCACGTAGCTGTATCTCCGTCAGTCACAGGTTAAGGAAGCGCGTATCTTTTCAGGTATGACAGACAGGTTGACCCAAGCATATACAATGTCTTTTTCAGAAGTGCTTGCGGTAAACTAGTGCTCCTGGAGCACACCTGTGGTATACCAATAGTTGGCTGTTGACGCTGTGATGGTGAAGGCGGCTGGACGTGTGTGTGTGTGTGCCCTGCACGAATGCCTTCGGTTCGTCAGTTTCAATTCAAACGAAGAGAAAAGTTCGTGACAGGAAGACTGGAGCGCAGATGATGAACGTCTGCTCCTGAGGGTGGTAGCGGTGGTAGTCCCATAATTGACTTTGTAAATTAGATTTGTGCGGTAAAGTTGTCTATTTATATATGTGGTAAACGCATCAGGGATCGTCCCATGCCAAGTATATTGCACAACATCTTGTGATTCTTTGATGGAGTAACACGAGGGTTGGCTCGATTAAATTGAAATGTTTGGTGACTGGGTGCCCCCCTCCCCTTTTTTTCTTTTGACGTTATTCAATTTTTTTCCGGTGGATATCGATCAGGATCCAAACGTGACGAAAGCTACCATGTCTATTGGCGCGATAAATTCTTGCTAAGAAGAATATGATAATCATGCGTATGATAATCATGCGTATGTACCTGTGGCTCTAGTTTGGGGTTGATGACGTCAGACGAATCTCATGCACAATGATCCAGGCGCATTACATTGTTCCGTCATAAGGTTTACAGTCATGTAAGACCCCTCACACCTAGTGGCAGCCAGCGACAGAACCTTCCTCACAAACTGGATCAGTACGTTGACAGGGAACTGATGTTCTCATGCCGTCCTGCAGGAGGATGTGATCTGGACATTACCTCATCACTACGTGAGGTGTGTAGCATCAGGTGTTGTCTATGGCCACAGTGTACTAGAAGGCCCGTTATACCGCACTACTCCCACAGTTTGCAGGTGTATGTCTGTGTACAGGTTCATTAGATGAGGAGGTTCCAGCGTCATTCTGAGATCTAAGGAATTCGCAGGCAATATCATCAGAGCAGGCAACATGACCCGCGCAGGTAACATGACCAGCGCAGGCAACATGACCAGCGCAGGCAACATGACCAACGCAGGGAACATGACCAGCGCAGGCAACATGACCAACGCAGGCAACATGACCAGCGCAGGCAACATGACCAGCACAGGCAACATGACCAGCGCAGGCAACAAGACCAGCGCAGGCAACATGACCAGCGCAGGCAACAAGACCAACGCAGGCAGCATGACCAGCGCAGGCAACGAGACCAACGCAGGCAACATGACCAGCGCAGGCAACATGACCAGCACTGGCAACATGACCAGCACTGGCAACATGACCAGCGCTGGCAACATCATCACTCTCAGTTGAAAGTGAATCATGTATGCAAGCCTCATTCTCCACCTCCCTTCCTTGCCACTCCCGAGGTGCAATACTGACCGTACTCTGCTTTGCTCCACCCTCAGAAAAATCACAAAAACCACCGTGTGACGTGTGACTGTCTGACCCCCTCCTTTAATCTCGGGCTAATCACTTCTTGCCACACCTCGACTGAAACACGTTATGTTCACTTTGAACATGGCTGTGCTTGTAATAGCTTTCCTCGTCTGTTAATACTTGAACCCTTGACTGGTAACCAACATTCACCCTTGTATTAATTTTCCTATCATTTCCGTCGATACGTCCCTTACACACTCGAAATTAATTCCCAGGGTTATTGCTTATGGCTCTCGGAAGACCTGCTTTTCTACCTTTACATTAATCTCTTAGTTAGTCCTGCAATTTTCCTTCATCCCGCTTCTTGTTATGCTATTTCGGTAATCATGCTCAAGCGTTATTCCCTTTCGAGTAAGTGTTGGAGTTATGGGAGCAAGTTATCGCCGTCAGGGAATTGAGTTAATGAACTTCAGAAGTGAATTCTGTATTCTCGAAGGAGTTAAAGTTTCCTTTAAGTGACGACACGTTTCGTTTATCTTACACATATTCCTGACTTTTCTGTGTCCTCCATGTCTTCGTCTTGTTCTGAAGTCTTTTAGATTTCAGAACTGACCTTCCAACTGACCTCCTTAGTCAGTTCGCAGGTCAGTCTCTCCACCTTGGCTCTGTTTTACTTGCAGTCATCAGACGAAGCAGATCGAGTTCGTGTTCCTTCATAGCGACTAGCGGGTGTGCGCAGGCGACATGCAAGTTCTCCGGAAGATGTATCTTTCATTATCTCTCCCGCTTATACTACATCGATGCTCATCTGTACATTTTACATTTTTTCACTTAATGTTCTTCATTCATTCGATAGTTATCCCTCATCCCATGCCCATCCGCCAATCTGTCCGCATCTGTGTGCAGAACTCATCTGCCTCAGTGCGTCGTCACATACTCCCGCCTGTATGTAAACTATCACCCAGAAGCTGCTCACCTCTCCCATATGTTCGCTTAAGAATCTAACCTAAGGAATGCTCATGTCTGATCTCGGCAACCGTAGACACTCCAGTGTTCACTCCCCTGTGGTTAAATTTTTCAGTCGCTGCTACGGCCATTAGGGTAACCTGTCCATATTTACCATTATGTGAAATCATTTTGTGTTACCGGACTCTGCCAGCTCGAGGCTACACCGCGCGTTAAAAGTCACTTTTGGTGAGACTGCATCATTGATAGTACAGCTTTGTCAAATAATTTTCACTCCAAAGGAGTCTACATTTCCCTGTTGCTGGAAGTAGCGAAGGCTTGGGCTGCAAGAGCCTTTGGAAACGTCCTGGTAACACACCAGGATTCTTTCATAAAAGCAGTCTTCGTCAAAACCACATTTTACTTGAGTCTCCGTCACGAATCTCTGCAATCCATATATCTTCTTTGCAGGACCAGAGTCATTCGTAACTGCATGATATTCGTAATACGCCAGAAGTGATAACATGTTTACGAACGTTACATGACCAGTGAACAGTGTGCATATCTCCCACAAACTCCTCATCTCCACACTATACAACTGTCGCTTTCTCTTACGTCTTGCCGTACGTTGACATGACGCATTACGTTAGTGCTCTCACCGTTCAGTTCAAACTTCGTTACAGAGGTCAAGAGGTGACTCTCGCCTCGGTTGGTTAGTTGGGCTTTAGGTCTACCAGCTACAAGGGTCATTTTATGGCCGTCAGCGGCATGCGGCTTCCACCAACCTCAAAATCTCCACCACCTTCAGATGTTAAGGGTACTTCGAAGACCACGTACTCTCTCACTATGCTTGTAGCCCATGTATCCCCTCGTCAGTATGCGTGTCCTGTTCCACAAGTGTGGTTGATACTAGATTTAGTCTACTACTCTGTGGTACACTTGAGCTCGTATGGTTATTGTCTTCAACACATTCCTTTCACTTTTCAATATTGCAGATCTTTTCCGTGCATGGAAGACATATTCTGATATCGCAGGCGATGGTAAGTCACAAAAAAACAGTGTTCGACTATTTCCATTTGATCAGCTTTAAGTTGAAAGGGTTTGAAATCAGAATTAGATATGTCTTGATTTGACAAGCTCAACGTATGAGACAAATGGAAGTTTTGGTGATGGAAGTTAGGAAGGACTTGATATGAAAATAGTCGCGTATTACCTACAGCTTTTAGCCAGCCTGATCACCAAACCCTTCATGAACAAGCACTCTGTTCGTAAATTTCTATGGGCAAGACGGCAGGAAACTGCACACAGTCTCAGTGACACACACACCGACTCCACAGCCACCATGTCTTATCAGTAAGGAAGCTTTTATCTTGCACACAGTAGGAAGTAAGATTACTTGTTTTGTAAAATCTGGAGGGCGGGCGAATCGTCTTTGTCGAAAAAGAAAATCTGTTTACATGCTGGAGTGAGATATGCCAGGAAGGAGGAGCACTGATGAGAGGTGCAAGGAATGAAAGACGAGAGGAAGCAGGTTCCTATATCTGAGGTATGGGCACTTTGCATGTCAGCCGATGAAGGAGCAAGCATTGTATGTGGGTTCCTACAGGTGTGAGGCGTGGGCTTGCCTTCATATGAGCGCTGCTCATGAAAGGTGCCCTGGGAAGGAGGGAGGTGTTGAACGACCAATGCGAAGTGGAAGGCATGCTGGAAGTAAAGGGTCGGTTTGTTGATAGGGTGGTTAACTTGAGATTGGATATTGTAAAGGTGAAGCGGGACGCACCGACCTCAGCGGGAGAACAGTGTTTCATTTTAGGTCGGACATTGTGTCTGGAGAGGTTTCGAGAGGAAAGAAAACAGGAAATTGCATATTCGTTTTCTTTTTTTTGTAATTAGTTATTAGATGGGTATCTAAATCGGCACTAATCATGGCTGTCTCATGTACACTACACAGACGCACACTGGAGACTGGGGCTCCACGAGTGCAAAACTCCCTCACTGTGCAGTACAAGTAAGTCATCACACACACACACACACACACACACACACACACACACACCGTCATCGAGACCTCCTCCCCTCCTGCGCTCCACCCCCGGTGACCGCCATCCGTCACCCCATTCTCTTCGAACCAACCAGAGCTGGTACAGACAGATAAATGAACACTCCTATGTCTTTGTTCATGTCATAAACAATCTGTGAAACAAGTGCACAGCTTATCAAGTGAACATACAGTTTTCTCTTAGTTATATGCATGTCAACTGCCTTATTATTCTAACTCATTCAGTGGTTTTCATCACATAATGTTCAAGTATTCAGTACTAAATGCGTAAATTATCTACATCTCTATTACCATAACTCAATCAACGTGTATCTGTTCATCCCTTAATGTTCAACAGATTGCTGCTAAATGCATGATGTATAAACTATATAGTTTAAATCGTAAGATTTCTTCCTTATATGTCACTTTGACTGTGAAGATGTACCTCACTATCCAGAGCGTAGAAGTGTCCAGCCCCACCTTGATCTTAGGCTCTTTTATGATTAGTTAAGTGGACACTGTTGTGAATGTCTGTAATATCTCAAACGTCTACTGAGCATGAGTCCCATGGCTGCACGTCCAGTGTCACCTGTGAAGCAGTGTCACTCCTGCCCACACTGTCACCTGTACCTGCAGTGTCACTCCTACCCACGGTGTCAGAATCCTGCCCACAGTGTCACTCCTGCCCCACAGATTCACTCGTGTTCCCACAGCTGTTACCTGACCCTTGACCGTCCTATCCACACACCTGCACCTCACCTGACACGTCCCTCCTTCACAACCCTCCTGCACCCCTGGATTCACACACGTCTTCATCTTACACCTATTCATTTCGTCGCCCCATCTTCTGCCGCACTTCTTCCCAGACTTTGGCTTTGATGACCGCGTCTCTCTTAGCTTCTTACGGTCATGATAATCGCCTGTTGTTCCTCTTATCTCGATGCATTTTTCCCTCGCCCTGTTTGCTACTGGAAAGTGGCGTCGTTCGTTAGTGGCTTGTACCCGAAAACTCAACAGTTTTCCCGCCCTGGTTTTTCCCAGTTTACTCTCGTGTGATGTACCCCTCATCCTTCGAGTCGAAAAAAAATTTAAGTGAGACTTTGATACATTTTGTTCTCCAGGGAGAGAGATTACAGTCTTTCTGGTAAGTGACTCTGAAACTCCCAGCTCGTCTTTCTCGATCGCGCGACCTGCCTATCGCATTTAGTTCTCGGTGGCGTATGCAGAATCTAACTCAAACACTTGCCTCCGTCTTAAGAATAGAGGGTAAGCGAGAGAGCCCGCTTAATGGGCCGAGAGGCCCGTGGCTCTCGACTCCATCAGTGACGTCACAGACGGCACTCCAATGCTCCACAGGAGAGAACTGCCGAGTACGTTTTATACCGAAGACCCACAGGCCATGAGAGCATGCAGAGGAGGACTGAGTATTGGCGGTGAGGAGGCTTATGTTCCCTGGTGTGGCGAGGTCTGTGGTGACTGTGTGTTAAGAGGTAGATGTACCGACTGTCCGAAGTACAGGACCAGGCGGCAGCCGCACAGTACAAAATCACTCACGTGCAAGATATGCACTGTCAACACCTCCAGAAACAGTGAAGTTTCTGATATAGGCTCGTGTAGTGTAGGTGGTGGTGAAATGGTGAGGTGACGTACCTGAGGGCTGTGTTGGGACTGATTGGGCTTGCTGAGGTGGTCATTCTGACGGGGTGAGTAGGAAAAGGATCATGAGAATAACTCTCAAATCGTATTGTTCTGTTGAAATATGTCTTCTAACTTTTTTTCACTGATTTCAGATTTCAGTATTATTTTTTTAGTCTTTCTGCTTCAGCAGGTATTTCGTCGGGGGGGGGGGGGGGGGGGGGGGGGGGACGTCCACAGAGGACTCAATGCTCCAAGGGAGAACTGCAAGAGTACGTTTATATACCGAAGACAAGGCATGAGAGCTGAGGGAGGACTGAGATTAGCGTGAGGAGGTTATGTTCCTGGTGTAGTGTGTGTTTGTGTATGTGTGTGTGTGTGTGTGTGTGTGTGTGT
Organism: Panulirus ornatus; assembly: GCF_036320965.1. Taxonomy (NCBI): domain Eukaryota; kingdom Metazoa; phylum Arthropoda; class Malacostraca; order Decapoda; family Palinuridae; genus Panulirus; species Panulirus ornatus. Next base: position 22,158,795 of record NC_092231.1, on the reverse strand, counting down.
GTGTGTGTGTATGTGTGTATGAGGTAAGTCATTAGATACAAGCTCGTGGCAAGTGAGTTGGTGGGAGATAACAAGAGGTAGATGTACCGACTGTCGAAGTACAGGACCAGGCGGCAGCCGCACAGTACACATCACTCACGTGCAAGATATGCACGTGTCAACACCTCCAGATCAGTGAAGTTACTGATATAGGCTCGTGGTAGTGTAGGTGGTGGTGTAATGGTGAACGGTGACGTAGCCTGAGGTCTGTGTTGGGACTGATTGGTCTTGCTGAGGTGGTCATTCTGACGGGCTGAGGTAGGAATGGATCATGAGAATAACTCTCACTCGTATTGTTCTGTTGAAATATGTCTTCTATCTTTTTTTTCACTGATTTCAGATTTCAGTATATATTTCTTTAGTCTTTCTGCTTCAGCAGGTATTTCGTCGCAGTTGTATCCTCACGACACATTCCAGAGCGGGAATTCACATCGAACAGCGACAAATGTGGTGTGTAATGCGAGGCTCACGCGAGACCAGATAGATCTGGACGCTGAGGATAAGACAACGTCTTCAGCAGAAAATGGAATCAAAGGCGAGACTGCAAGTGTGACATTAATAGATCGTAAACATTTTGTGTGACTAGGAACACTTACATACGGTTCACCTTGTGGACACAGTCTGGTGAGGAGGAAAGGATGGATGTGTGTGTGTGTGTGTGGAATGATTCGAAAAGGGATATGCTGCCGAAGTTGAAACAAGGTGATCCAACAATTAGACTGTTAGCGAATGAGTTGAGCTTCAGCATATGGTGTTCATGGACGGACAGCTGATTTTTACTGTATATTTAGCGACGTTGGGTCGGTCGAATAGTTTGTCTGTGGTCATGCAGGGAGAGCTACTGCTGGAGGTAAGGTTCGTCTCACACTGATGGCTCACTGGTGAGACTCGCACTACTGTCCTAGGAGGCAGGGTCCGTCTCCTAGTCATGGCTAACCCATCACACTCACACTACCGTCCTTGGCGGAGGTGTCTGTCTCATACTGATGGCTCACTGATTCACACTCACATTACAGCCGTGGGAGGAAGGGTCGCGGCCTCACATCGCTGGCTCTCGGGTCATACTCGCACTCTAGACCACACAGCTTGACGCTTTGCTTCGTATCCTCAACAAACTTAATCTTGTTCATTATGTGTTGCTGGCTATCATATCTCGTAAGTTCTCCTTACGTCTGTCACCGTCTTCTTTATACCTACTCTCCTGAATGCGGTCTGCGCTACGCGCTAGCCCTACCTCATAGCAAAATCTCGTTCGTAGATGCTCTTAAGCAAGTACTCCTAGTTTCCCCTTTCTGCAAACCTGCTGAAGCAACCCCCATCTGTCTCACACGCTTATCTTGTTTAGTATAAGCAGACGGTGCCAGCTTCCCTCATCTGCTCGGCACAGCCACCTGCTGAATGCCTCACCAAATGCTTCCAGCGTTGCCATAATGTATCCGCTCGTAATGACGCCTCGTGTGCTTGCTTGAACCTGAATGTTTAGGGTGAATAATATCCCTATATCATGCAGATGAATACGCTCCTGTTGTTGCCTTGTTTCGCGGTTTATGGAGAACATAAGAGCCGGAAGCTGAGTGTGAATTAGTAAGGATGGAAGACTTTGGCTGTCTGTCAATTACATGTCGAGAAGTTTGTGTTTATCACATAGTCTTACTATTGTAACTATGAATATCGTAATACTGTATGTGTAAAGTATTACTATAGTCACTAAACAGAACTGGCAGTAGTAAATTCACAGTGGTTATTACTGAAGTAGCTGCGGTGAGCCTACGAGACATTCGTTTCTTTCTTGTCCTGTAATATATATATTTTTTTAAAGTTCTCATTCTGTTTGTGGAGGAAGAAGTCGTCTTGAAGGTTTTGAGTTCACCACCTTCCGCCTCATTAACCTAACGAGTCTCCTATCATCATTGAGAACACTGGACTTCCCTCAGTCTGTGTGCAGGATTCGGTTACCACTCCTATTTCGGCCTGTTTTCCCGTATCTCCCCAACTCCCCTCTGATTCCCATGACTTATATTCACCTGTCAGTTGTGATGCTTCCCCTTCCTCCGACCGAACTGTCTCCCTCCCCACTGTGAGTCTCTGAGGCTTGTGAGGGATCATACAATCCTGTACGATCCCTCCTACAGAGCCAGTCCCCGTCCTCCCCACATCATTTGTCAGGAGCGACAGGTGTCTTTCCTCCTCCTCCACCTCCGCGGGTCTTAAGGGCTTTTACCTTCCTCCTGCTTGGCCTATATGCACCATCTAGAGATGCGCTTAGCCCACCGGAGGTGCAGTTCGTGTGCTACAGGTGTGCGGTGCACACTAAGGGCGCATCTGATTCCCACGGGCACACCAGACACTCATAAAATTTGCCTTTAAGTACGACAGGTGCGTCAAACACTTGAGTTGTGTTAAACGTGCAGGAGACAGGCCAGACACACATGTGGTAAGAACATCCTGTCTGACACACGAGAGATGCAAAACAAACATCTGGAAAATCCCCTTACATACGGGAGGTGTTCCGAACACAAGAATGGAAATCAAACATAAAAGGGGAACCCTGGACTTACTGGATGTGCAATACATTCGTAGAGATCTAAGTACACTTACTGTGTTCTTGAAATATTACAAGTTAACATTGAACCCCAGATGTTCTTCTACTGCTTACAATGTATGATTAACTCACAACTGTAATGAACTGAACTCTAAAAAACATTACTACTTAGTCTACGACACACGAAGTGCGTTGTGACATTAAGGATGTGCCAGACGTACTCTTTCTGTATCATTAGACATCCAGTTCTCATTTCAGATAAGCTCCCTCACCAGAAACACTGTTCACAAAACTAGAGACATGTCTAACATACTGGTACATATAGACAGCCGTTAACGGTTCCAACAGGTAACAGACACTGCTGACAGGGACACATCTACCACACACTAGACTTATGAGAGGCAGTTTCAGTATATAGTGAGTCATTTGCTGACTAAACCTCCTTTAACGGATTCGCACACACACTGGAGCCACCTGATATATATCATGGATTACCCTGTTGCCACCGGAGGCGCTCATAGCGACATTGTAAAAGCGTGACTACTTCAGGTATTAGTGTCATTCTGGATCCAAACTCGTACATTATAGTGTCCTCCAACACAGTGATGTTCCTATGCTCCTCAGTGTACTAAATGCGTCTGTATCACATTAAATACATATCAAGCAGTTATAAAATACAGGTTTCACAGGCAAGATGCGAGATGATACAGATGTCTGATACAGTTTATACAGATGTCCTATTATGGAGTACACAAGCCAGGGGAAGGATACAACACCTGACGTGCTTTCAGCACAGCAGATGTTACTCTAGTTTACGTCGTAGTCGAATCTCATTCGTGCCTATGTGGTGAAAGTAACACATCACATCCACCACAAACCACTAGTGCCTCAGCTACACAAGAACCTCTGTGGAACACTAGACGTAACCAGGGAGGTGAGAGGTTGCAATGACGGTCCAGACACTCAGTGCACACACTGGAAGCGCTAGTGACCCAGGTAATGCACCGAAAGACATCACAGTCTTCTCAAACACACAAACCGATCCTCTCACGCAACACTGACATTCTAACACGCGTTAGTGAGGTCTATCAACACATCTGACGGATGTCTAACGTAATAGATTCGTTACTGGGACACTGGGTGTATTTCTGACACGCGAGATGCTTCATAAGCGACTACATACACTCACAAGAGGTAATAACGTCCACGGCACACTTGATGAACCGCTGACACACGAGATACACCAGCACTTCAGACACTCCTGACCATAAAAGTTCCTAGGGTACACTAGTGGCATTTCTGAACATACGAACACACACAAGCTGAAGGCGTCCACGTCATATTAGCTTGGCTGGATTCACTAGAGTCGCCACGTATACAACGATGTTGCTGCTTTATGCACTAAAAGCTCCATTGATATACTACAGGTGCTTTGAATACACTATAACCGCCTGTAACATAAAAGGGGAATCCTGGACTTACTGGATGTGTCCTTAATACAGCATAGGCATTAGTAACAAATCCAGGGACGCCATTATAACACAGGTGCTTTTAACACAGTAATGCTACTCCAAGATACCACATGCCCTCAACACACACAAACACACATACACACACCCACGCGAGGCCCCAATCACGTGAGTGGCATTCTTGATATACTAGACAATGTTCGGCATAAGAGAGGCTCATCTAAAAAGTGCTCCTGACACGTACGGTCTGCTCGAGCACAGTGGACGCGCCTTGAACGCACCACAGGTACTTGGCATACACAGCCCACACTGTTCGAGAATTCGTGAATCACTGCTCATCCTGAGGCTCACAAGATGACTCTTGAGTCGTTGAGCACGACTGTGAGACCTCTAGCCACGATGGTAGGAACACGGAACAGGACGGTACGACCTTGGTCAGTGACCAGACCAATATACCCTTTGTCAAACAGCCGTTTCTCAAGGATTATACTGTCGTGCTCAAAAAGGTTGCGTTGAACGCAAGAGAGACGAAATTGATCTGTCGTAGGCTACAGTATATCTAGACATGGTGATGGCGCGCCTCTCCCCTTACAAGAAATTACCCTGTACAATTGGTCTCCTGCCAGAGGTAGCCATCCTGCCACTGGGAACTGCCTCCTCATCACGAAGGAATGATAAACATCATATTCAACGTCGACCCAACAATCTCTCAGCAAAATAAGCTCTTTCTTTCGAGTCGCCCACCCGTTTCGTACAGAAAGTATCCTTCCTCTTAGTTATTACCACCTCGCCCTGGTTAACTCCTTCCTCACTCCATGTTTCCCTCCCACTGGTGAAAGTACCCCACCTCCATCAGAGGTACCCCTCTGATCAGAAACTGACGGACCCTCGCCACTAACGCGTCACTTCCAGGGCGACAGTCGTCTCTCCTCCGACCTCAAGCTAACACCTCAGTCCGGCCAGCGACGATATCATCGCTAAATCACACACACACACACACACACACACACACACACACACACACACACACACACCACTCGCTCCCATCAAGGCTTAATCACGCAAGTAATATCTGGGCCGATAAGTATCGATTACTGCTCTTGCAATCACGCTGTTCAGGGATCCTTTTAGGGCAAGAGGGATAATGGCTGCTGTCGTACAACAGAGCTGTTGAATTATAGATGAAACAAAAACAATGCTGCTGAAAGTGGGGGAAAAGATCAATATTTGAGAGTGACTTAATCCTCATCTTTGACGGAAAAGTATTATGAAATTTTCTTCTCTGGGAAATAGATTTCTTGACCAAGTTAATATATATCTCTTGCTTATCAACGAAGCCAATTTTGTCAACGTGTCGTGTTCTTTGAACGTTTCTCCTATATATATCATCCACCTCGACGTGTTTACATAATGGCTAACATTCTGCCATTCACATGTGACTGATTTCAGCGTCCACCTCAAGCATGACAGTGGCAGTCATGATCGCTATTCTTCAGATGTTGTTTACACTTGTTACTCACCCGTGGCCTCGGCTGTACAGGTCGCAAACGTAATGCAGGCGAGGAAGATGAGGGGCCAGGTTAGCGCGTGCATGCCTCGCAGTCCACCAATTACCGACCTGTTCATCACGGCCGCCACCCAATCACACGGCTCGGGTTTGAAAGGTTTGAACTCGGGTGGTGTAACCGTCACCAGCGAAGGAGGAAGACAAGCGGTGCGTGCTCAGGTCAGAGGACGAGTGTACGAACCACCGTCTCCCCGCCAGCTTTTAAATAGCGGCGCCGCCTCCGCACCTGACCTGTCCTGCCACGCATGTCTTCCTCAGTTGCTTCACGCACGACAGGAGGCGGGAAGGAGGGCGAAGGGGCAGAGGAGGAGGGTAGGGAAGGGAGGGAGGGAGAGAGAGGGAAGGAGGGGAATGGTAGGTGTGTGTGTGTGTGTGTGTGTGTGTGTGTGTGTGTGATTACGTACTTGTGATTACGGGGAAGGAGTTCTACACTCGTGGGATCCCCATCTCTTGAACCATCTCTACTATCATATAGTTTTCTAAATTTGTGTATGCTCTCCACATTCAATGTGCCCACATGAATTGTATTCCATATAATGATACGCATACCATAAAGTACGTCTTTACATCCTTCCCAATAAGTCTCTTCCATGTTTCATGTCCGTCATCGCCTCTGTGGAAGAGTTGCTCACTGTCTTCATCATCAAGTTAATTTAGAAACTAAAAGGCTGTGATTAGGTCATCCCTTTCTCTTCCCCCTGCTACAGTGGGCACATTGGAGGCCTCTAGCCTTTTACTTTAACTCATCTCTATTCATTCTGGTGGCACCTTTTTTGTCCTCATCTAGAATCTTGTCTTTTTACATCTTTCTGTTTCTTTAAGTTTGGTGACCAAACCTGAAAAGCATACTTTTGGCCTAAAGTACGATATGAAAAGCTTGCTAAATGTTTCCTTCAGTTCATTGTAAGTATTTGCAAGGAGTTAGTTGGTGTCTTTCACTCTTGTCTTTATGTGGAACTCTAGTAACCGGTTAAGGCTATGTCAACTCCCAAATCCCTTTTACACAGAAATAAGCAGCATATTTCCTGCTATATGATATTCATATAGAGGTCTTTTTTTTCGACTGTCCCATCTTTATTACATTTGGTCCAATTGAATTTCATCAACTACGTATCAGACCAACTTTGAGGAGCGTCTAGGTCCCCTTGTAATTTGATGCAGTCTTCCTAGTTCTTCTCTTTGCACCATCGTCGAACACGTTTGGTTACGAATCTGTACCGTCTGGCTAGACATTCACATGGATCAAGAAGAACATCGCCCTGCATCACTCCACTACGATCTTCCACCAGTTTGAGAAGGCTTTTCTGACCTGTTTCTTTCCATTAAGATCATTTTCATTCTATCAGAAGAGTCTCCCCCTTATCCCTGCCTAGTGATCCAGTTTCTTAATCAGCCTACCATATGGTAAGACGTCAGATGCTGTCTTGAAGTCCAGTACAAATAGTCTACCCAGCCATCCCATATGCCTAAGGCCGAACTCACCCTCTCATGGAAATCTAAGAGCTTCATTGCACATAACCTCCTTTTCCCAAGACGGTACTATCTCTTACATAGGTGATTTCCCAATGTAGAAAGTCATCCATTCGCTTTTTGATCATTATCTCTTCCAGAACCTTACAGACCACCTTGGTCAGGGAAACTGGTCAGTAGTTCAGTGCCTCTTCCCGGTCTTCCATTTTCATTGATAGGTCTGATGTTTGTCCCTTTTCCACACCCTTGGCACTTTACCTATCTCCATCGACATCAACAAAAGGCTTGTTTAATGTATCTGCTCCATCTTCAGCACATATGATGACATTGCATGAGGACCATGATCGTTCTGAGTCAAGACTCGTTATTTGGTTTATGACTTTTCTCAGTATCGTGATGCTTCGTAAAATCACCTCCGTATCCCACCTCGCTTGTGTTGGGGTTAGAGTGTCTTCCACTTTGAAAACGCTTTTGAACTTGTTGTTCAGTTCCTCACATATCCTGACATCATCCTCGACTGTTTTTCGCTCTGAATCCCATAGTCTGAGCAGCTGTTCTTTAATTCATTTACCCTTGAATTTTTGGAAAAGTTTTTGGATTTCCTTCTGCCTTGTCCACAGTAGCTTTTCAGAATTCCTTTGTTCCTCTTTCTTACCTGCTATATTTGTTCCGTGCTCTCTGATACCCAGCAATTGCTAGCTGCACCTTCGTCACTCTGTAGCTCGAAGCTCTTTTGCATTTTTGTCATCTTTCATGGAACTATTCTAACCCCCTTTCTTAACCTTCCCTTTGTATTTGGGGCTTGAGGGATCCATGTTCCCGATACTTTATTGTGAAATTCACGTAATCTTTCATCACAGTGTCTTCGTTCCTGTCTACTGAAGTCTATTTCCCAATCTATGTTTCCAGAAAGAAAATTACTTTGTGTAGTGTCCGCGATATTATCTGCTCTTCATCTCTTGTCCCATCTTGACTCTTTCATCGTCCTCATCTCTGAGAGGTGCGTATTTAATGCTTCATGCATTATCCTGATTGTTCATTCATTGTTATCATTGGGATAGTGTCAAACGCTTTCTTGCAGTTCAGACACAAGCAAGCTCTCGAAGAAACCCAAGTTTCGCAACACGTGACCTCCTTTCCCTAAAACCGTGATATGTTTCACTTATGTAGCTTCTCCTCGGTAGAGAGTCACCCATTTGCTTTCTGATTATCTATTCAAGAATCTTTTAAACCACAGTTGTTAGTGAGACTGTGGCACCTTCCTGGTATTCTGCTCTCAGGTGCTCTTCGCTATCTCCTTTCTTATAGATAGGCACGATGTTTGCCTTGACAGGAGGAGGAAAACGGATCTTTCTCGATCGTGTGTGCATTAGAAAACAAGAACCTTATGTTATACGAAAATTTAACCAGGCATCAGGCCATGAAAATACAGGGGGAAAACTAGAGTAAAATTGGAATGGCTTGTAACTATGGTCTCAAAAACAAATGCAACTGCAGCGCCATCATGTCAACATATCGTCATCAGCTGTTGGGCCGAGCCTTGCTGAGGAAGTGAAAACATTGGATAATGCTCCTCATGATTCCTTCCAAAAAAAATCTAAACTTCGGCTGTCTGGAGAATTCTCTAAATTCAGTCAAGTCGTCTACGTAGACTTCCATTGGAGCGAATGATTAAGCACTCATTGTAGTAAATACCTAGGCTCTTACTGTAGTAAATACGTATGCTTCCAGTTTGATAAATTCGTATGGTCCCACTGTAGTAAAAAATGTAGGCTTACTCTGCTGTAAATAAATAGGCTTCCACTGCAGTGAATGCGTTGGCTCCACTTCAGTAAATAAGTAGGCTCCCTGTTTATCAAATTCGTAGGATGCATTACACATGATAGGTAGGATTCCACCACACTAATAACCATTATAGTAGTCATCACTGTAATATCTACAGACTCGCGTGCACTCTGGTACAGCAGAATCAGTCGTGTCTACAGCCAACGTATCTTCAGCTAACAAATAAAAGTCTGTCAGAACTATATAGAGTCCAAGATATTCGCAGAAACCCACGGTCACTCTTTTATCGGAACCTAATTAAACCATCTACATACTGGCTTGAATTTGTACAGAGTTTTGGGCCTTTTAAAGTCAAAGGTGTCCAGTGTACCATAGCAGAAAATTCAGATCGGAATGAAAAGAAAAGTAGCGAAATCTATTTGAATCCATATATATTGGTTAATGTAAACAATAGTTTACGTCAGTGTTGAACAAGGAAAGTGACTGAAAATGAAGCAAACTTCACATATCAAAAAGTCATCATAATGGAGAGTCAAGTTCAGAGAGCATGCAGTACTGAGAAGAGAACATTATCAAGTAATGAATGGTATGATAATGAGAACTTACGTGAAAGGAGAGAGAAAATTTTTCCAAGAAAATATCGGATGTATCTACAGGAGCAGAAGTAGAGTACTGCTGTGTCATATGGTTACCAAGCAAAGAGATGGAAACACGCAAGCCTAAGAACTTTCAGAAGCACTTCATGAAGAAACTGTAGGGCAAGGAACACCCACGAACTGCTACGAACGACTGAAAGCACTCGAACTTTACCCACTGGAGAGAAGAGCATTATTCATGAAAATCCACGAACGACCACAAACTGAAGGATAAAACGACGAGGAAGTTAAACGCCAGCCAACAAGAAAGAAACAGAGTGAAGTGTGTGGATCTCTGTGGTGTAGCGTTGAGCGATGCTGATCAGAACGGACTCGTGGTCCGCCCAAGGTCAAGCGCATGCATATAGGAAAGATAAAAAGTATTCAGTGTTCTACCTGGAGATATCAGAGTCATGCATGGGAGGACTACAGAAGTATGGTTGGAATATGGTTGAAGTTAGTCCCAGCTGAACCCAGGACTCGTTAGTCAGTAGTGAGCGTGATGACAAGAGAGGAACAGCCAGGGTTCATTATGCAATGACGTGCGGTGAGGGTTACGCCCTGTCTCTTCGTCATGGCAAGATTTCGTCGTACTTAATCGTAGTTAGCTAGACTCTCTCTCTCTCTCTCTCTCTCTCTCTCTCTCTCTCTCTCTCTCTCTCTCTCTCTCTCTCTCTCTCTCTCTCTCTCTCCCGAGTGAGAGAATCTTTGTTAACTTTACGTTTGTCAGTTCTGCCAGTCGCTTAACAGAGCCTAACCCAATTTTCTGGAATTCTTTAAATATGCAAAACGTTTACCTTCCAACCCACTTCGTTCAAAGTTTCCATTTTGCTGTGCGTCTGTGTGTGTCCACGTTGGCTTAGCTTGGGCCATGCACAATTCAAGCTATGCGAACTGTTGTACTCATTATCATTCGAGTATGCCAGCGGGCAAATTTAGATGGTGCGGAGGAGTAATGAATGACACGAGCAAACTGGATACTTATTGTTTACATTGTTCAGTAGGAACGGTGGAAGGGGGAAGGGGGTTGAGGCATTGGAAAGGGGGGGGAGGGATAGGAATGATTTGCGAGTGTCTTGTTCCCAGGGTCGGGGTAGGTGTGGGGAACTGGAGATTCCTCCCTGGTAAGGAGGTTTTGATAATCTGTGTATCAGTAAATGTGATGTGTGTGTCTGTGTATGCGTCTGTGGAAAACGTTTCAGCTGCCCTTGAACGTAGCTTAGCGGAGAGAAGGATGTTATGATGATGTAAGTTATTGAAGATAAAGTTAGTGAAGATAAAGTTAGTGAAGATAAAGATGTAATGAATTTGGCCATTTTGATCCGACCCCCGAAATTTTAGCTAGGTCAAGGCCGGCCAAGGACGTCCGAATAAACTATTATTAGTAGTGTTAAGAGGTTAGGAGAGAGGTGCAAGTATGCAGACTGTTCTGAATGAGAGCGCTTGGGAAGTGAGTCTGTTGTTTTTCGCTGATGATACAGCGCTGGTGGCTGATTCGGGTGAGAAACTGCAGAAGCTGGTGACTGAGTTTGGTAAAGTGTGTGAAAGAAGAAAGTTGAGAGTAAATGTGAATATGAGCAAGGTTATTAGGTTCAGTAGGGTTGAGGGACAAGTAAATTGGGAGGTGAGTTTGAATGGAGAAAAATTGGAGAAAGTGAAGTGTTTTAGATATCTGGGAGTAGACTTAGCAGCGGAAGGAACCATGTAAATAGAAGTGAGTCACTGGGTGGGGGAAGGGGCGAAAGTGCTGGGAGTGTTGAAGAATGTGTGGAAGGCGAGAACGTTTGAAGGAATAGTGGTTCCAACAAAGCTATATGGTTGCGAGGCATGGGCTATATACAGGGTTGTGCGGAGGAGGGTGGATGTGTTGGAAATGTTTGAGGGCAATATGTGGTATAAGGAGGTTTGATCGAGTAAGTAATGAAAGGGTAAGAGAGATGTGTGGTAATAAAAAGAGTGTGGCTGAGAGAGCAGAAGAGGGTATGTTGAAGTGGTTTGGACACATGGAGAGAATGGGGGAATGCTATTGCAAGTGTGGTGGAACCTGTTGATGAACCAGTGATGAACCTCTTCAGTTCTATGACCCACTTCAACTTCCGTGGTTCCAATCACTGCCATAGCCACTTCCAGAGTATCTAAAGTATTCTGCTTCCTCCGCGTCCTTGCATTACAGCCTCAGTCAAATCATCTTGTGTCAACCCCACTTTTGTACCTGATTATCTTGTTTTTGTTCACTCACTTACCCCAAATCTGTCTCCAGTCTCTGAAGTTTCTCTTTGGAGTACCTAACCAGAGCTGTGTCATCTGCAAACAGCAACTGACCTACCTTCCCTGCCTCCGAGGATACTATACATCTTCCCCTCACCTTGAGAGCCTTGCATTTGCCTCCCTCACCAGCCCGTCCATAAACACATTAAACAGTTAAGTATGTAGTAATTAGTTTGGCACAGAAGGGATGCTGTATGAAAATAATGAATAAGTGAATATTTTCTTAACAGGAAAGTTCTGTGACATTGCTACAGTGATTAGTAGCCTCGTGTGAGCTAGTTTTGTAGCTTGGCTCCCTTTTCTCGTCAGTAAGAGACGAAAAGGAAGAGTTGTTGCAAGGGAACCCTAGAGCGGGTTTTGATTTTTTTCAATATATATAAAAAAAACGATCTTTGTTGCTCACATATCTTTGTTGGTCACATTATATTCATATGCATCGTTGTTTAGAATCAGATGAACAACACAAGATACGAAACTCCTCTCCTGGTTACAACAGGCAGGACGGAGCAATAAGGCTCACGGAATGTATAATCTTTGATTTAGGCTGGCAAGAGGCAGTCTGCGAAAGCTTAGATGTCTGAAAACGAACTGAAAGTTTCGCAACAATATGCAAAATACAGGGGGTTATTTTTCTCGTGGGTATGGCAACATCGGCTCATCTGGCTGCTACTCCAAGCTGGTATCACGTTTTTATTTTTGCATTTGTTGCTGTTGATGTATTGGACAACAGGTAGTGTAGACATTTTCCAGTGCATTAAAAACATGCAAAAATCGGTATTGCTTGCCAATGTAATTTTCTTTTTTTTTTTTTTTCAAGGCTCTGTGATGAAGGTTAGGCAACTTTTTTTTTTCTCTCGTTGGAGCCTTCAGCCATGGACAAAAGTGCACATCATACCCTGGCCTTATTTGAAATATAGAGAGGATGGTGAAAAGGGAGGAGAAGAGGCAATGGAAAGTATTTTCGAACTTTGAAGGAATTGAAAAAATCTGTCTTCTTGAATATTCCAGGTGGTAGTTATTAGGAAGGACGTGAGAAAGTAGAAGGTTCCAAAGCTTCGACGTGTAGGGAAAGAAACAGTTAATGAAAACGGCCCAGCATACAAAAATCTGTATACCATTGTTCCATACTATTTCCTCCCGTATAATATCACACAAGTTGCCAAAATTACAGTCATGTACTTTTTAAACTTTATCTGTGACATTTGCACTTAATATTCAGTCCTTCCCAGTCTACTTTCCCATATATATATATATATATATATATATATATATATATATATATATGTATATATATATATATATATATATATATATATATATATTCACTTTACCTATGCATGGTACAGTGCCTCAAAAGCAAGCACATCTGCCCTTGGTATTCTTATGAATTATTTTTCATCCTCTTCTTGTTCTTCATATTTAGTCACACTTAGAGCTATATCATTGGCAAATTTGGTTGTCTTTCTTGAAATCTAGGCACCAGCCTTACATCGCCATTTCATAACTACTTTTATGTATCACAAAATGTTACGTAGTCGTAACTTGAACTTAAGTCACGACCAGAAGAACTTAATGAAGATGACGATGTCTAGTCAAGTCTCTTGACCGAGTCATTCTTCATCTGTTCTCTCGGGCGTCTCTCTTGAATACTTTTTCGCTTTGCTGGGCTAGGTTAGGTTAGGTTAGGTTAGGTAAGGATGAATATTTTTCATACTGATTTTCATCACTGCTGGATGAGGGCAGGATTCCTGTAGCTATAACAATTCTCATATTTCACGTTTGCATATATATATATATATATATATATATATATATATATATATATATATATATATATATATATATATATATATTTATATATATATATATATATATATATATATATATATATATATATATATATATATATATATATATATATATATATATTCCTATGAGTCCAAGGGGAAAATTAAACACGATAAGTTCCCAAGTGCACTTTCGTGTAATAATCACATCATCAGAGGAGACACAAGAGAGAATAAAGTCAGTTGATATACCCTTCCATTACTTACTCGATGAAACCACCTCACACCACATATTGTCCTTGAACATTTCATTTCCAACACATCCACCCTTCTCCGCATAACCCTATCAATCGCCCATGCCTCTCAATCATGTAACATTGTTGGAACCACTATTCCTTCAAACATACCCATATATATATATATATATATATATATATATATATATATATATATATATATATATATATATATATATATACTATAAATATTATGATTGCTATCAGTAGTGTTCATTCTACAGTTCAACTTATTGATTAATCCACTTGAAGTTGAGTAGAGACGTAGCCATGTCTGACGGAGGCGAGACTACAGCAGACTATAGATCCAGACTGCTTTTTCCCCGGCTGGCTATACGTTAATACGAGGAGACAGGACAATAAACTCCAGTAAGTTAACTGGTGGAGGAGTACGTACGTACCTACGTTAATAACAGGTGGTGCAGAGATATTACCGTATATGAACAGTTGTGTAATGAGAATGTTGAATACCTGACTGTCATAGAGACCACTCTATTTACCTCGAGAGTTTGCTCATTTTTTTTGTCACGACGGTTTATATACCACCGAGGGCAGATGTAAAAGCTGGGAGCATACTAGAAGTGTGTAAGTTGGGTAATGATGAGAGCCTCGATGAACTTTAAATTATTACAGGTGATTTTATAAACTGTCATTATAGCAAGTGCGTTCCACATTATAAGCAGTTTGTAAATTTCCCTACCAGAGACGATGAATTGTTAGATCCATATATCTATAATTTGAAACACAGTTAAGTGATCAAAAAGTTAAAGTATCTCTGATCATCATGATTGTGTCTTCTCACGCCGGTGTAGAAACAGCTATTGAATCGCAGTAAACCATTAAAGAAGGCGGTATACTCTTGGAATAAAGAGATAAATGATACTTTTATTGAACGTATGGAAAATAGAGATTACGATGTTTTGTATGATGATAATATTTCTATTGACGATGATGTGCTGAAGCCTTCTTTGCATTTTTGCACTGAAGTCATTGTGCCAAAGAAAATGGTAAGGAGCTTTCCAAATAACAAACCCTGGGTAACGAAAGAGCTGAAGGACTTATTAAATAAGAACAGACGCATTCATGCTGCTGATGATAAAACTTTACTTAAAGATATGAAGAACGTAAAAATTGATATAGAGCGAAGGTGGAAAAGCTGTTTATAATAGTGATACAAACTCAGCGTGGGATGGTGATAGGCTATTGACTAGCTTGAAGGAGGATTCTATGAAACTTGGTTTACATAATGCTAAGGATTTTTCTAATGATAATTTTTTATGCGAGATTTGATAAATTTAGTTTTTTTTTTTTAATGAAAGTATGAATTTGTGTTAATTCTACCAATATAGGAATGCTCAACATATTGTTATTTCAAAGGATGAGGGACGTAAAAGTTTGCAGTCTATTAAAACCAGTGAGACTGCTCACCCGGACAGAAGTAATGGACATATTTTGAAGCTGTGTAAATAACCATCGACACCCATTTCATTAAGATCTTTCCACAATGTTTGGATGATGTTCGTACACCGTCACTATGTGGAAAACATCTGAACTGATACGGATACATTAAGAAATCTCCACCTACTTGTAAAAATGATTATCAACAAGTAGATTTAATTACGATTATGATGAAATGAGAAAATTTTGATAAACATATTATTGCCAGCAGGTCCAACATTTTATACCGATCACTTTCAGTTCGCTTTTACGCGAAATCGATGAGTAGAGAATGAATTCTGTCCTTTGTTGATTACGACGTACTCGAGCATATGGACAAACCTAATACTAGTAATGTGAGACATCTTGCAAAGATACTTTTTGTAGATTTTTTTTTGTGCTTTTAACACCATTCAGCCTCGTGTAATGATGCAAAAACTGAATAACATGAATGGAAATTCTATCTTAATTCTCTGAATTAATGCTTTCCTTACAGGAAGGCCACAATATGTTAAGTTTCTTAATGAAAAATCGGATATTATGATTACAAATACAGGTGCACCACAGGGGTGTGTGCTGTCACCTGTATTGTTCAAACTCCCTACTAGTGGTTGGCGCTGTCATGCTGCCGCCAGCTGTCAGCTTTTCCAGTATGCAGATGATGCCGCTGTCGTGAGTCAGTGCGCTAATGATGATGTGTGTCGAGCGGAAGTAGAAAATGATGATTAATGATAATTAATGATAATTACCTTGAACTCAATGCTCAGGAGACAAAGAATTGGTTATGAATTATGTTACCCCACCAGTCGCTCAGGCATCTTTATATTGTATTAGTGGCGAACTTGTAGAATCTGTGAATGAACATACAGATATCTTGGCCCAATCATTGATAATTACTTTTCCTTCAGGAGAAATGTGGAGGCACTATACGAAAGGGTAAACTCTAGAATGCATTTTGTTAGGAAACTTAGCAACCTTAAGAATGACACTACTAAATAAAGGATTCATTTCATATAATTTATAAAGTCAGTCATCTCATTTTCAGTCACACGTTGTTATGGAAACCGTAATTCAGATTCAACACATAGATTGACAAAGGTTATTAAGAACTGTATTAGATTAGGGGTCCGGAATACCAGTACACTATTAGAAGTATACAAAAAATATGTGATACAAAGATGTAAAGTAATTCAGGTTGAGCAAAATCATCCAATGAATTAACAAATACCAAATTCTCCCCTCAGGAAGAAGATGAAGAGCAACACAATGTAGGGCGGTTACGTATCAGAAGTCATTTATACCTGCGAGTATAAAGATAATTCACAATGGATGAATTAGTTTGATTGGTACTCCTGGTTGCTTAAGTTCGGGAATTCAGTTAAATGTGATTTGTATGTTGTATTTTGTATTTTTAGAATTCAATATGACATTGCTCTAGGATGTTTTATTTTTTAGATATACGCAGGTGATGAATGTAAGGATATATCTCAGTGTGAAACTCTGAACAGTGAAAAATGCACAAGACCAATATCATGTACTTACGTGATCACTGAAATATTTTGATTGATTTGATTGATTTTTTTTATATTGGTGTCATTGATATGGTATAATTAGTTACATCACGTCCAAACCTCATGTCACTGGTCGAAAGACTGAAGTGAACCATCCGGACGAAAGCATCCCACACACACACACACACACACACACACACACACAGAAGGCGAGACAGTTTCTTTTCTCTGTCTCTAAATTCGTCATTCAGAACCTAGACTCAGCAGGACTTTCAGCGGGATCTGCACTCAGCAGGACCTACTATCAGCAGGACTTACACTCCACGGGACCTACACTCAGTGGGACCTACTCTTAGCAAGATCTGAACTCAGTGGCAAATCACAGTGGCGGAAACTCCTGAAGAGGATGTGTGGTAGGCTGCCCATGGCTCCTGCCTTGTATGTTGCTGAACACAGATGCTCTCGACTCCTGCATGTGCTTCTCTCTGACTGCTCTCTCTACATCTCTCTCTCTTGCCACACTAACCTTTGTAATCTTATCACACCAATCTTTCTACTCTCACCACTGTAATCTGTGAGCTTCTGATATCCTCTGTATAAATCTCTACTCTTGCCACATTAATCTTTCTGATCCTACCACACCGATCTTTCTACTCTCACCACAATAAATCTAGTGAGTTTCTCATGTCTTTATCACAAAGAGATTCGAAAGGACCCAGTGATCTGCTGCAGTTCGAACGCCTTTGTATTCCTTTTCATCCCTGGAGGTAGACTGTAAAACAATAGTCTGTTCTCCGTGTCTTTGATCATAAGAGGGACTAAAAGCCTAAAAACACCTCTTTAAAAGACAGACCGAGAGGACATAGAGACACACGTGAACAACAATAACATTATATTTTAAGAACGTGAGAAAGTATATGATGTGTGTACAAGCTAGGGGTGGCACAGTAGCTGTTCGCTGGGGCCATCAGAAACTAGGAGGTTTGGTTGCTGGTGGTGCTGCTGCCAGACGTGTGGCTGAGGAGTAGCAAGCATCACAAAGTGACAATGCTCTAGGTGTAGATTTAGTCGGATTTATTGGACATTAACTGGTAAAGTCTTCTGGGCCTGAACTCGTACCATAAGTCAGGAATACGGTCGTTGGAAAATTGTGTCACCAGTCTTAGCAGAGGACGCTACTTCTACTCGATTTTGGCCGTTCAATAGTTTAACTTTCGCGCACTTTTTGACTGCTCCATTTGGGTTGGGCTGCCTCGCTCTTTCAACGTGAGTCAACCGTTACCGTAAACTGGTTGAAGATGTTGTTGCAGTTGTCTTTTTTTTTTTTTTTTTGCGATGTAGAGTCATCATCTTGAAGACATTTTGATAAGATAGACGATTTCTTTCTCAGCCGTAAATGGAGATGTGATCCTCTTCGTTTTCACTAGAGTATTTCGTCACGTAGTTTATAGACATAGTATGTCGAAGGTTTACAAACATTTACCTGCCAGTATTCTCGTAGGGATACTGGAACGTCCTTCCTTATAGCTTTAGCAGTCTCTTTAATTCTTGTTACACGTTATGATAGCATTGCAGGAAGAGATAATGGGTACACTGAGAAGATGGGACCCCCCATGCATAGTGTCGCAAACTACCGGGAATGCAAACTTCAAACCATTTGTGTTGTAGGTGCAGCGCTGTTCGAGCAGTGTACTTACACGGCCTTGTTTGTACACACACACACACACACACACACACACACACACACACACACACACACTGCTCCTACGACCCACTACAGCCCTACTGTTAGTACTGTGGCCCTGATGTCAGTACTGTGGGTCTTCTGTGAGTAGTTTGGTGCAACCGTCAGTGCTGTGGCCTTGCTATCAGCACTGTGGCCCCGATGTCAGTACAGTGGCCTTGTTGTCAGCACTAGAGCCATTCTGTCGGTATCATAACCCTGCTCTCAGTCCCTTGGCCGTAATAACATTACTGTGGTCCAGCTGTCACCACCGTGGCCCAGCTGTCAGTAATGTGGCCCTGCTGTCACCACTTTGGTCCAGCTGTGGGCACTTCGGTCCTGGTGTCAGCACTTTGGCCCACCTGTTGGCACTCTAGCCCAGCTGCCAGCACTAGTCCAATTGTCAGCACTGTGGCCAAGCTGTCATCACTGTGGCTCTGTTGTTGTCAGTGTGGCCTCATTGTCAGCACTGTTATCCAGCTGTCAGCAATCCCCCAGCTATCAGGAAAGTGGACTGATTTCATCAGTGTGGCCTGGCCCAGGTGTTAGTGCTGAGGCCTTGCTATTAGCACTGTGGCCCTACTGTCGACAGATGGCCTAGCTGTCAGCACTGTGGCCCTGCTGTCAACACTCTGTGGTGAGGGAGTGTATCCACTGGAGATACCACAGCGGGTGTAGGATATATGCCCAACGTCGAGTGTATGGATCCCACAGTCGCTTGTGTTGAGGATTTGCATGTGGCAACCTTCATCGTGTGTGTGTTTATGTATTTACAGGATTGCTATTGAGTGAGGTCACATCACCTGGCCTTGGATGGTTTAAGAACTGACATTTCATCATCCCTAACCTTCCCAAATTCCTTTCCCTCCTCTTCATCCCTATCGTACAGTCAGTCAGAAACTGGAAGGTCTATGATACACATATCCCATTTCCCACCAGCCGTGTTCTGTGGCAGATCCACCATCATTAAGAACTACACCATCACGAGCTAAAGCACACGAAAGGCAATATCAAAAGGATGAAACTTAGGTAAAAATGTTCTAGCATATTCAGATTCCCGAGATCAAAAGCTTACGAAATCCAATTTGACTCGGAAGACGTGGCTGAAAAAGCCGGCCAACAGGGTTTGAACGTCTGGTCTCTGAGCATCAACAGCCATCATGTTGAACCTGGACAATTTACCCTTCCTTACAGCATGGTAAAGATGGGGTACGGTCGATATACACATCACTGAGGACTGATATAAATCTGACTCCCACAAGGTTTGCTCAGGGTGTGTGTGGAGGTCGACTACGTACGGAAGGGCTGTATTGCCAGCTACCACACTTGGTAGTAACGAAGAAAATCCTCCACGCCCTGCCACAACCATGAGATGTCAGTTCAGAAGGTCAGCTTTGATAGATAAGCGAAACTAACCAAACAAGAACGAAGTCAGCTTCAACCTAGTGTGTTATCAGGACGCTGGAACAACGGTACAGTTGACACTTGACACTAACCACAGAGGACATTGCCGTCGCTCAACCACTGTCAATACCTGTCCTCTCTAGTTAACCGCAACTCTTACTATTCCCTGTAACCACCCAGTTTCCTTTACGCGCCCAGTTCCTTTTAACCCACCCAGTTACCCAGATTTTCAAACCTGCCTTAGTGGCACACTGACTTCCCCCCCCCACCAATCCCTAATCCTCCCTCCTTGTCTATGGAAACGGTCAGTTAACCCCATTCCCCCTCAGTCATCTCCATAAACATGTACTCGCTCGGGAAAAAAATAGACATTACTCTGGTAAACAACTGTGGTCTCCTAAACCGCCAGAACCATCAAAATACCAAGTTGCACACTACCCATTACACTCAGGAGCTGGTACAGTCGTCAGAAAAGTCATACATTACAAACTTTTTAGGCGACATTCATTACACATACCCTGAAAGTACATTTAACGACCAGTGGGACTCGTCAATCGTGCAACAGGTTATGTACCACCCAGATGGAATCGTCACATAGTACTAAACTACTACACGATCCATAGGACACACCTAAGCTCCCTATATGATCGTTGACCTTAATGCTAGAACTATATAAGCCCCTGAGTCTCCACAACGAACGCCACAAGCCAGGAAAATTATGAAAATGAAAAGGAGTATTTCGGCGTTCAACATCTATGCTCGAGTTTCCCGTCTATAGCATAGGCGACTTAACCCTTACTCATCTTCGTATCGTACTTAGAAATGGACAGATTCACGATGAGATCCACATCAATCAAGTTGCCTCACCCAGTAGCGATCATATTTCTATGGTAGTCACTATATTAACCGCTGCATGCCTTATCCCACGAAGACAACGACCTATAACCCAGAAAGCCAACTGGAACATGCACACTGATGTAACAATCTGTCATCCTCCCAACATAAACCTTCAGGAGAAGAAAACAGAAGAGATAGACCCAGTCACTAGACATGTGGTATAAGACTGTAGGAAAAAGCTTAATCAAAAGCAGTTCTTACCATCAGTTACAACACGTTATCAATAAACCCAAGATTTACCTAAGGAATCAGAGAAGCCAACCGTTGTTTCATCACTGTATACCAGCTGACGCCCACCTCCACAACTGAACATATGGACCATATCAAGAAGGGTAATATCTCCAGTTGACTTTCATGGAAGAGACTAAAGGACGAGATCATGATCACACGATCAACGTTGGCCCAGGAGCAAAGAATATAATGATCCACGACCCCCACAGGGAGTCTCAAATAACTGAGAGTCAACAATGATAAGATTGATGTAGACCTAGTTATGATATACGCATTTATTAACACGTGGAAAGTGATGTTCAAAATCACGTCTGAAGTAGATAGAAATCACAGCCAAGACCATAAAAAAGATATTACAGACTGGCTGACGCAAAACTGGGAAAGAACCTGAAGAACTTCTCATGTAAAAGCACTCCTTCCTTTCCCTGCTGCTGATTTTAGGGCAGACTTGAAGCTGAAGGAGCCCTTTGAATGGGATTCTGAGGTTATATAGTTAGAATAGAAAATGTATAGACATCCACTTTTTTCAGATCTCATTTTCTTTTACGGTCTAGCGAGGTAACGCCAGGAACAAGTGAATAATGGCCTCGTTTGCATACATGCACTCTCCAGCTGTCACTTATGACGTACCGAACCAGCGTGTTGCCACCCCTTATATACCACATCGATCCAATTTGTTCTATCCCATACACGGCTCCCGGCCACCTGAATGTTCAGTCCCCGATGTCATTGTTATCATACAATCCCAGGGCCCCTTTAATGGGGCTCTGGTATCTGTATGACTGTACTGCACACAGGACAAGTGAAACGGTCTTCGTCGAAGTTATACTCCTTGCCGTCCATTGCCGATGACACAACCTTGTTGAGGGCCACTCATCGCTCCTCGGACAATGTGTGGAAGAGAATATGGCTATAACTTCCTGTTCGTCCCTGCCCAAGGAATTGGCAAAGATCCTGAATTACACTTTCCATTCACTGGCTTTGAGAAAGCATAACGGAATCTAATTCAGTCTGAAGCTTTAAGCTCTGTATCGAATAAGAAAATGAACCACCTAGCCATATTTACATCCAGACCTATAGCTCGAACTGTACTCAAGTTGAACCATATCAAGCTGGATCCGAACCAGGCCTCATGAGACATTCACATCCTAAGCTTCACATCTGGTTCGAAGATGGAATCTCTTAGTATTTGAGTCGGCAGAAATTAGAAATTTTACCCTGGGGATAGGGGATGAAGAATACTTCCCACGTATTCCCTGCGTGTCGTAGAAGGCGACTAAAAGGGGAGGGAGCAGGAGGCTGGAAATCCTCCCCTCTCGTTTTTTTTTTCCTTTTTTTAATTTTCCAAAAGAAGGAACAGAGGGGGGCCAGGTGAGGATATTCCACAAAGGCCCAGTCCTCTGTTCTTAACGCTACCTCGCTAATGCGGGAAATGGCGGATAGTTTAAAAGAAAAAAGAAATTAGATATATTCCTTTCCTCTCTCTCTCACAGCCATCAACGGATGGTAATGTATTAAACGATATCGGTCTGTATTCAGAGACCTCTTAAACCTGAAGGAAGACTCACGCCTCGTTTGCCAAAAATATGAAGCACTCACTTTGCTCTGCAACAACCCTGACCTCCATATCTAAGCCTGAAATTTTTTTTCCTATCTTTTTTTCGTAAGGATTAGGCAGGAGGATTGGAGGTTGGACATTCACATGGTCCCCACATGGCTCTAGGATCTAATCATCTAATCCGAGCCTCCTCTTCCCTCCATGTCATGATATTTTCAGTTTTTCATCTTCCATGAAATTTTGCGCTGGTCTCCTATGGTATCTTCCTTTATTCTCGTTTCAATACAGCCGCGTCCGTGACTTTATGACGACTTCCATCGTCGGCACGATCCCTCACCACAGCGTTACGACCCTTGGGTATAATGGCCGGGCCTTTGGTGGGAGTCCTAGGGGGAGGCTATCTTACCCAAGGGTCGTACCGCCGTGCTCAAGGGTCGTGCCGTCGCGCACAAGGGTCGCATTGTGCTCAAGCGTCGTGCTGTCGTACTCGAGTCGTACCGTTGTGCTCAAGGGTCGTACCGCCGCGCTTACGGGTCGTACCGGCGTGCTCAGGGGGCCAAGGCGTTCTTACATAGTGTATGAAGCGCTTCATTTCGCGAGTCGTACCTAAGACAATCTCTCTCTCTCTCTCTCTCTCTCTCTCTCTCTCTCTCTCTCTCTCTCTCTCTCTCTCTCTCTCTCTCTCGCTCTCTATCTCAGAGAAAGATGCAAAAATGATTCTAAAAAATTATGCAAGATGTCAGTCGACCAGTACACATCGGTATGCAGCTCAAAAAGCAACGGTGATGGATGATGAACTGATTAACAGAGAAACCAGAACCAGTATGAAGAAAATGAATCTATAGACACCTAGACGTCAAAAAGTGACATAGGCTAGGCTTTGGACCAGCTTAAAGAGAATTCAGATGTGATTCCAAATACCTTGCTGGAGAGGACGAAAATATAGATGATAAAACCCATAGTGTGCGTCATCTTCTACAACATAACACGTTCGAACCCCCCACAACACATTACACGCTGGTGATGAGACAAGCTTGACCCAGGATGAAAACAAAATGTATCAGCTAGATTGAAACACGTATCGCCATCGCACAAAGGGAGGATCGAATCTAATTACCAAAGCAGTATAGACCAGGTAAACAAATGGGGTTCTAAGTTGATATCCAAAGCAGTATAGACCACTTAAATAAATGGGGTTCTAAGCTAATTACCACAGCAGTATAAATCGCTTGACGTCACGTTTAACAAAAATCTTCGAAATAGTGATAGAAGGTCACACATGGAACATGTGATCAACAATAGCTGTAAATTATGGCCAACATAAATTGGTTCCGGGGAAAAGCTAGCAAACCAATTATTGATTCATTACAGTAGTATCCATGAGACTTTAACATTAAGGGAAATAGAATAACCACAGTTTTTCTCCACTTCACTAAGGCATTTGACGAGGCAAACCACAAAATCACCTCGAGCGGAAGTAGCAAAACAAAACATTAAAGGTGAAACAGCAAGATGAATGGAAGACTTTGAGACGAACAGAAAATTCAGGGTAACAGAAAACAGAGCCTGGCGAACACTAAGAGAGAAGTGAGGGAAAGTAGAGGAAGTGATTTTGATGAGGACACAAACGTCAAAGATCTAGTAGGAATCATTATAAACGAGACACTTCAATTGATAAAGACATTAACTAAGTACTATTATTGGGCAAAGCTATGAATGGAAGGGATATTGAGAACTTACATTACGAGCGACAGATGATAAAAGTCTTGCTGTATGAATGAAAAAACAATTTCTAATACCGCTGTGCCGTACCCCTGGTCACCAATTAACCAAGCCGAAATAAAAAAAAAATGTGGAAGAGAGTTATCACGAAATCTGAGACCTCAAAACCTTCAGCCTTAGAAAGTCGGCAAGAGGGAGACATGATGATTGCCGCATGGCAGCAAAGTGAAGGCATCAGGGACAATATACTGGGCCTAAATGAATATCACTCAGGAAGGCGCATTTATCAAACATACAAAGATATCATAGATTATACTAGATTGATATCAGACAAAAATGTACAAGACCCCGGCACGAAAAATGGCAAGACTTCATTGTATTGGGATTCGAAATTTGAAATATGTTCGAGACAAGAACAGAAATATGTGAAAAGAACGGAAATATGTGAAATAAAGCTGAAAACAGTTTCAGATGAACTCAGGATTGATGACATGTGATGTGCGTTTGGCGGCAGAGAGAAATGATCATTTGCATCAGGCAAGACGGGTGGTGAGTGCTACGCGGTAGCCCTGCCGAGTGGCTGAATCCAGTAGTAGTAATAGGTACTGGCTCTCTGGTAGGTTGTTGAGAGGCACTGACCAGGGAGGGAGGGTACTGATAGTTTAAGGTCCTGATTCTACACCCTCCTCCTCCTTCTTCTTAAACTATACCCGGGTAGTTTCTGGGGCTTCTCAAAATCTACTTCAGGGTTATTTCTGGAGCCTACCCCCAGGGTAGATTCCGGGAACTCCCAGAATCTACCCCCTACCTCCCACACAGTCTACCACTTAGATACTACATTACTGTACAGATATCTAGTCACCGGATATACTCTGGGAAATTCAATATGTACCCTGGGGGTATACATTGGAAAATCTCAGTATATACCCGTAGGGTATACACACACACATCATATATACATTATCGTTATTCTGCCTTGATGCCAGTGTCGTGCTTACGCTGGGGTAAATATTAGAAAGCCTATTATCTACTCCCTTGCTAATTAATACCCTGACTGAAATGCGGTGGAATTACACTCAAGAACACATGAATCCAAATATCATGTAATTAATTCCTCTTGACCTTGGAGTTATCTTTGTGAATCGCAAGAGCAGGTGGTAGTGATGACTATGGCTGAGCAGTGAGGGCGGTGCTGAGACGAAGAATGTTCGTGAGACAGAGGATGTGTGTGTAAATGTTATGTTCATTGTGCAATGATGCTGAGTATACGAGCCTTTAAGGGATTAGCTAGATTTGGTTTACAAAGTAGCGTCAGAACCCAGGAAGGTAACTGTAGCCATCATCACATCTGTGACACTCGTGTTATGCCGCTGCTGCTGCTGCTGCTATATTCATTATTGTCATGAGACAGATGGCCCATTTATTTTTCAGATACGTCAAAGCGGGTGCTATGAACGACTTTGTCAAGGAGGATTTATGAAAGACTTCTAACCCTATCAATGACTGACTGACTACAGGAAAGTAGCGATTCCCATCACCTTTGATGCGATGGTTTCTTCTTCGTTCAGTGATCCGCCCTGGTCCTCCCGAAGTAGATGGGTGTCTCTCCTGTGAGCCCAAGGACTCATGCTACGTAATGCCGAGCAGCTGGAGGAAGTGGTTCAAATATTCTGGCTTGGGTTTTGTTTTTGCTTGCTTGGTGGTGCGTTTACTGTGGGAGGAGGCATTGCAAGGGTCGTCACCGGTGGAGTCAGCGCCGTTGCATCCTAGCTTTGTGAGGTTCAGAAGTAGCAGAAGGGGTCGTTACACTGGCAACTTCGGTACTGACAGAAATCACTGGTTGACCGTTGTCTGTAGGACTGAGGTGGACTTTGTGTCCTCAGGCTCATCGACGTATACCTGGTCCCTCTGAGGTTGATAATGATAGCGGAAAAGATCAGATACTCAGAGATCAGTAAGACGAGGTAAGCATACAGATGATTAAAAGAGAAATGCTGTACTTATAAACTTTGTATTTAACTAAGGGATCGCAGATGGCGTCACACTGAATTTAAAGCAGAGTATTTATGAAGTTTATTCTTAAACGTATCCATGGTGTCGTTTTGAACTCCAGTTGCTAGTTCATTCCATATGTTAACAATCCTGATGAAGAATAAAGCATTTCTCCTCTGTCGAAGCAAACATTTGCCAGCGAAGTTGCATCCTCTACTAAGAGTGAATCCAAACAAACATAGCCCTACGTAGCTTCTTAGATCGAGAATATCAAAGCCTCTGATGATGCTAAATGTTGAATTACCTCTTAACCTCTTTTCAGAGCTTAATAGTTTTACGTCCTCTAGCAGGACCTCCTAGCGTTAAGTTGTCAGTCCGGGAATCGTTTTGGTTGCTTCATCAGCTTATGTCCAGCTACCTGAGGTTTTAAGATAGACTCGCTTCTTGTCTCGAGTTCCCACAACTTTGGTAGGTCCAGACCAGAAAGGCTTCAACTTCGAACCCATGTTGTTCTTCACGTAGACCCTCCCGCTTTCGTTACTTTTGGCAGCCAAAAGATGAATACGCTTTTTTTTTTAATCCATCTTTTGGATGAATTGCTGACCAGCGAAATATAAAGCTTCAGTCAGTGGCTGTAAACAACTTGAACAGGTAGCTTGGCCGTCCTATCCCCATATCTAACTTCAGAAAGTAGTAACGTTGGTTTACTTTTGAATAGGTGTGTGATGTGCCAGTGGAACCCCAGGAACCGGGTCGTCCCTCGCGATACGGTTTTCACTGACGATCTTCGACGAGGAGCTCTTTAGCGTATGGTGTTCACGTCCTCGTTGACCATAGCTCTATGGATGGTAAGGGCATGATAGTCCACTTGCAGCAGCTCGTCCAATAGAGGCACCTGTGACTAGATTAACACGTTATCTCCCCTGGTCATTATATCAGGGCACTCATACATCCATACACTGATGATTGTGAACAGCAGCTGCACCACACAGTCTGCTGTCTTGTTCTGAGATGTCACCTGCCACTGCCTTCTTGCTTAAATGGTCCGTCATTGTCACAACGGAAATGTTATATCTTTTTGCAGATTCCTTTTGGAGTTTCCAACAAGTCAGTAGCTACGAGACTCGACACTGCTGGCGGCAGTGAGGTTGGATGCCACGTATCTGATGTGCGTACGTAGTTCACTTGGAAACCCGCATCACACGTCTGACAGAAACCATCTACGTCTTGCGTCGTGCATATAGAGTTTTTAGATACCTGGATAAGGTGTAGGTTCACAGACTTTCCTCTGCTACGGCGGGCGAGGCACGTACTAAACTTGCCATTCCAGGAGAACTTCTCCCTCATCTTCTTGTACAAACGATGTTGTTTGTGGAATCCTTTTGGTGCTTTCATAAAATGTGTCCTTGGCTGAATTTCTCTTACTTCCTTCTCTCTTGTGGACGAGAGTTCACCTCTCCACGCTGTATGGATTAGCAGTCTGCTTAACTTGGGCTCAGCAATGACTCGGATCATTACTTATCAATTAACGGCTTGTTTTTGTGTATATAACCTCAGCTGAGACGAAAT